>NW_004443965.1:21138875-21147277 GCF_000243295.1 Trichechus manatus latirostris
CTGAGCTTATTCTTATTGACTCTCCTTTGTAGATGACTTTTCGTTTATCCCTAGCTGCTCTTAAAATTCTCCCTTTATCTTTGGTTTTGGCAAGTTTGATTATAATATGTCTTGGTGACTTTCTTTTGGGAATCTAGCATGTGTGTGGTTCAATGAGCATCTTGGATAGATATCTTCTCATCTTTCACAATATCAGGGAAGTTTTATGCCAACATATCTTGAAGAATTCTCTCTGTATTTTCTGTTATCCGCCCCATTCTGGTACTCCAATCACTCGTAAGTTATTCCTCTTGATAGAGTCCCACAGAATTCTTAGGGTTTCTTCATTTTTTAAATCCTTTAATCTGATTTTTCTTCAAATAAGTTGGCACCAAGTGCTTTATCTTCAACCTCACTAACTCTGACTTCCATTGCCTCAATTCTGCTCCTATGACTTTCTATTTTGTTGTCTGATTCTGAAATTTTATCGTTAATCTTCTGGATTTCTGATTGCTGTCTCTCTATGAATTCTTGCAACCTGTTAAATTTGTCATTATGCTCTTCCCTAATCTTCTTAAGTTCCTCTATTGCTTGGTCTGCGTTTAGTCTAATTTCCTATCTCTTGAAGAGTTCTGTATATTAATCTTTTGTATTCTGCCTCCAGTAATTGCAAGAAATTCTCTTCCTCTGGAAAATTTCTTGATTCTTTATTTTGGATTCTTGCTGAAGCCATTATGGTCTGCCTCTTTATGTGATTTGATATTGACTATTGTCTCTGAGCCATCAATAAGTTACTATATTTATGTTTGCTTACTGTGTCCTAGCTTCTTGTTTTGTTTTGATATGCCCAAGTAGGCTGCTCGTGTGAGCTAACCCAATCACCAGCACCCCTGAAGCTCCAACGTCCTGCCACTAGGTGGCCAGACCTGCCAGTAAGTATATGAGCCCAGGAGTCCGCCCAATCCTCTTATATGGATTCGGCTCATGTGTCCAGGTAGTCGGCCACCAAGTGTGTGTAGCAGGCTCTCACCTACAGTTCTAGACAAGCATGGGTGATTGGTGTAGGCACAGGCATCTGGCTGCAGCTGGGGGTCACATGCTGAGCAAGGCAAGGGGCTGGCAGCTGCCCCTGAGTGTCTGGGAGGAAAGTGTGTCCCTGTTCCCTACAGCGTGTAGGTGGGTGGGTTTTGCAGTCAGACTATGAGCACCCAATGCTGTTGGCTGTAAGTACTGGGGTGGCACCACTTATTCTTGGGCCCCTGTGGCAGGTGGCTATATGGAGTGGGTGGAGCTACCAGTCCTCAGGCTCCTGGTGTGGGTAGGTGAATGCCCTGCTTAATGGGCAGAGCAGTGTCAAATGTCACAAACCTGTCACTTCACAGCTGAAACAGCTGAAGTCAGACTTCAGGTATATACCCTGTTGTACTGTGGTAATGAGGGCCTACACTGTTGAAATGGACCCACACAAGTCTCTGCAGGGGGAAAGGCACTCAAAGTCCGTGGATCCCTTATGCGTGTGCCTAGGCAAAGGAGCTGTGCCTACCCTGAGTTCCTGGCTTAGGGGAGCTGGCAGATTATTTTTACCCCTCTTTGTTAATTTGTTCCCTCTCCAAGGCTGGGAGAATGCCTCAGGGCACATGACAGGTCCTACTTCCAGCCCAGGGGACTCGGCAATCGCTAAAGCTGCCTGGATGCAGTGCAGACAGGGAGCGGGGAGGTAAATCGGAGAGAGGTTTTTCCCAAAGGGGGCTGCTTTTGATCTTCACAGTAGGCTACATGCAAATATTTATCTTTCACCGATCAAGGGCTGCTTCTCACTGGTTCTGGATGGCCTAGTAGACTTTCTGTTGCTGGGTCTCTCCCAATGTGGAAAACGCCTCCCGAGTGCAGCTGCTTGCTTCACCGCACACCAGGAGCTGATCTGGCCTGAAGGGTTCTGGCTCCCGCCGGGTCAGGTCTGGCAACTCCTTGCTGCTTCCTAACTGTCTCTCCCTCCCCCTGCCACTCAGACCAAGTCCTCAACTTTGCCTTTGATGTTCAGGGCTCCTAGACTGTCATATATAATCGATTCACTTGTTTTTTTTTTGGGTCTTTGTTGTAAGAGGGACCACCGGAAGTGTCTGACTACTCTGCCATCTTGGCCCTGCCTCCCGTTGTTTGTTTTCTTGACTGCTGCTTCCATGGGCATTGATTGTGGATCCAAGTAAATTTGAAATCCTTGACAACGTCAATATTTTCTCTGTTTATCATGATGTTCCTTATTGGCCCAGTTGTGAGGATTTTTGTTTTCTTTGTGTTGAGGTGTAATCTATACTGAAGACTGTTTTCTTTGACCTTCATCATTAAGTGCTTCAAGTCCTCTTCACTTTCAACAAGCAAGATTGTGTCATCTTCATATCACAACTTGTTAATGATTCTTCCTCCAATCTGACAAATACTGTATGATCTCACTTATATGAAATAATCAAATAAACAGAAACCAAAGATTATTAATGGTGGCAGGGAGGGGGAAAGGAGGAGTCTTTATTGTTTGGGGGCATTGAGCTTATGTTAATGGTGGTGGAATAGTTTAGAAAATGATAGTGATGGTGGTGGCACAACATGAAAAATGTAATCACTGTCATTGAATTGTAAATGTGGAAGTTGTGTTGGCAAATGTATTTTTGTGTATATTTTCACCATAATAAAAAATAAAAATTGAAAAAACATTGATCCAAATATGTTAGGTAAAAAAAAAAGTATATATATAAAACAACATTCACCAATTCAACATTCTTTACATGTACAATTCAGTGACACTGATTACATTAATAATGTTGTGCAGCCATCACCAACATCTGTTGCCAAATTTTCCATCACTGTAAACAGACAATGCTTCCTAAACAATTATTTCCCTTTCTTCTTCCTTAGGGCCCCATTCTGACCATCTTCCAGCCTACCATTCCCCATAGAGTGAGGAGTCCACAGGGCCAAGGGGACATGCCCATTGGAGCCTTTCCTTCCATTTCTTGACCATATTCTGGGTACTCAAATCAAACCAAACCAGTTGCTGTGGAGTCAGTTCTGACTCATGACAACTCAGGATTCCTTAATTTCCTACCCAAACATCTCTGAGCCTACTCCCAGGGTTTGTGCAGCCCTTTCCTGAGTCTTATTTCTTAAGAAGATTCCTAGGCCCAGGGGTGTGTGGACAGAGCTTAGAAGATCATTTCAGAGTGATCACTGTGGGGCCTCTGGAGGTATGGGGTGGAAATGGATGGAAGGAGAAGGGGAGTGGGCCAGAGACCTACATTTGTACTCTTGCTTTGGGCACTGCAAATGCTAGAGTTGGTTCTGCCCACAGAGTACCAGTTGCTGTCCAGTCATTGCAACTCATGGTGACCCCATGTGTGTCAGAGTAGAACTGTGTTCCATAGGATTTTCAATGGCTGATTTTCTGAAGTAGATCACTAGGCCTTTCTCCTGAGGCACCTCTGGGTAGACTCAAACCACCAACCCTTCAGTTAGCAGGCAAGTTCATTAACAATTTGCACCACCCAGGGATTTTGTCAGCACTCAGAGTAGTAGTTCTCAGACTTTGGTGTATACAAAAATTACTAGAGGGTCTTATTAAAAATATGGATTACCTGGGCCCTGCCACCAGAGATTCTCATACAGTGGGATTTGGTATAGGGGCCCCAAACTGGCATTTTTAACAGTCCACCAGGGACTACACACTAAAAAGACACTTCTTTGACATTTTTATTTTCTTCAATTTGAATTTAGAATCCCTGTGCTTACTTATTTTTCCTTGTTCTTGTGGAGGTAGTGTGTGAATGTGTGTGTGTGTTCTTGTCCAAGAATTTGACCTCAGGATACCATCAGAAGAACCCTCTAAAGCTATAAGAAAAGTACTGAGGGCTGATATTTTTGTTGGGGAGAGAGAGACCTGGGGTACAGCTTGGTGTAGTTATAACTGATGTTGTGCTGTTAAAACTGGATTATATAGGTCTTAGGAAATGTGCTCATGTTGGACAATGGTGATTCTCATGTCTTTTGGAGGCTATGATGTAAAAACAGTGTCCCTTAAAGGGAGTGGATCATCTAGGGAAGAAGTCAGTTATATGGCAGAAAATGAGGATTTGGGAGGTAGGCCTTAGGCTTGGGTAAAGGAGAACTCTCTCTTCTGTCTCTTGCACTTGGCAGTTTTAGTAGGAAACCAAGGTGTGGAAATATTTGGATCATTCTTGGAGGTAGAAGTGAGCTGTCCCCCAAACAGGGAAGCAGGATAGAATCTTGAGGTTAGACCCCATGGTCTCTATTTGCTATTTCTAATGGAAGTTGTAAGAATTTGCTGGGCTGGTTTTCCCTCTTATCCTACTTAAACTTTAGAAATTAGGGAAAATTGAGACCCATGCTTTATGTGTAGAAGCAAGGAGGAAAGTGGTGTCCTTTTCTCCTCAGGCCAGAGTGGTGGTAGAGAAGGGCTCATTAGTGCCCAAGGGAGAGTCAGTCTCAAGAGGCCATTATCATTGAGGTGGTGCATGGTAGGAAGATGAAGAGAACAAACATATATTTGGGATGGTGTCAGGAAAACTCAGAAATAGCTAGGGGATGCTCTGAGGGATCTAGTATCTAGCAATTAAGCTGAAGCAGCTTGTGACCTTGTAAATGGTCTGACCTTATTTAGGCTGGGGCCTGGGACATTTGGGTCACATTCATGGTCTTTTTGAATGTTTCTTGGCATTTTTATGCTCTGACCAGATTATGATTGGGAAAATACTTCTTGCTGGTTCCTGTGGAACTTTGGACAGGACAATTCAATTCTGCCCTTCCTGGAGGCACAGCTTGACTTCCAGTAATTAAAAAGAAGTGTCCCAATGACTCACTTCACTGTTGGAAATAAAAATTTATTCTCGGAGGTAGACATGTCACAGAAAACATAGGAAGGTGTTTGGGGCTGTCAGAAAAAGCGGAAATACAACCCTAAAGTGGTGGTTGATGAAAAAGATACAAATTAAACAAGAAAGGGAAGAAACTGAGGTCTGAATAATGTGTTCAAAATTCCATTATTACCTGGAACTTAATAAAACCTGTCTCTAGTTACTCAAAAGGGAATTAAGCCGGGCAATATGGTGCTATAGACAGAAGCACCAAGTTGTCCCTCCACAGCAAATATCCGAAAAACTAAGCCAAAGAGAGAAAACATCAATCCTGAAACCCTAAGCATCAAATGAAGAGATAAAGAACTCAGCTAAGCACCAAATGGAATAAGAAACTGACAGAGAACAGAGAGTGAGGAGAGATACATGCAGAGGTCCCCTATCAGCTAACGCAGCACAGATCCACCATCTTGGACTCCTGTCGGAGATCGGTCAACAGGGGGTAGGGGAAAGCAGCTTCACGGAGCTTCAGCAGGAGACAGAACAACTGGTAACCAGCAATATACGCTTTCCTACCCCTCACCCTTCTTCACCCCCACTCGGCCTCCTCCGCTTCCTGTGGCCATAGTCTCTTAGCCAGGAAGCACTGGCTTCACCTCAGTGCTGCTTGGATTCCACCCGCCCGCACTAGCCGGCTCCCTGAGTGCCATTTGTTGGCTGCTAGTGTTGCTTTTTTCCACTCTTTAGATTTATTCCTTATCTCTCACCACCTCCCTCTCCTTTCTCTCGAATACCTGGCTCCGTGCGCCATCTTTGCTTCTTCCTGAGAGGCTGTGAAGTGCCGCTTGAGTGTGCGACTGCTTCCGGCCCGTGTTGCTGCACTGGTGGGATCCCAGGGCATTTGTTTGTTTGTTTGTTTGTTTTGAATTATTTCTTTGTTTGTTTTCTTTTTCTTTTATCGAATTGGGAGCTTATTCTAGTTGGGCAGTACCGTGCGAGTTGGGACCTACCCCCTCAGTTTGTGCAGTCAAGCAGAGGGATCCCTGAGCACATTTCATTTTTCTTCTGTTTTTTTGGAGTTTTCTTGTTCTTTTTATTTATTTGTTGGTTTTGTTTACTTTTCTCTCTTTTTCCTTTTTTGTCTTTTCATTACTCAGTTTCTCGACTCTCTATACTTACCTTCTCTTCCTGTGTCCTGAATACCTGGTGCTGAGTGACACCTCTGCCCCTTTTGCCAGGCTGTACTTCACAGCCTGGGAGCAACTTCCCCAGACCTCGCAGCCGCACTGGTGGGATCCCTGAGAGGCTTTTCTTTTCTTTTTTCTTTCTAATTTTTATTTATTCATTTTTTTTTCTTTTTCTTTTCTTCTCCTTTTCGTTTTTCTCCATTTCTCAGTCTCTCATCTCTCCACTCCAATGGCAAGCTCCCTTAGCACTCTTTTCTTTGTTTGTATGTTTTTGGCTCCTGTTCCTCTCTCCTCTTTCTCCTTTTTTCCCATACCCATCTTAGCTCCACACATCACAGTCTCTCCCCTCCAACCTGCCTACCTGCACCATGCGCTGAACATCACACCTGCAAGCAGCACAGGCACAGCCTACCAGAAACTGCCCTGAACTGATTACCGGCCCACTCAGTTGGCCCTAGTACATGGCACCAACAACACATCCCAGAAACTCCTCTTCAGCTAGACCTGCCCTGCTATACCATATCTGAGCAACTGACCCTGCCAGTTGGAGAAGGAGGTGAAAAGTATCGTGGCCACAGACAAGAAAACAACAAAGAACACCCAGACCACCCGCTCAGACATAACCAAATAAAACAAAAAAGCAAGATGAAACAAACAAATATACAATCAGTAAACAAGGAAAATAACTACAAAATGCCCCGAAGAGAGCAGACAATATCAAAACATTTACAAAAACAGGACAGGATGGTTCCAGTAGGCATCCAAAATAAAACACCAGATGGCTTTCCAGTAGAAGAAAAGGCACTAGAACTACCTGATAGGGAATTCAAATCTCTAATATTCAGAGCTATCCAAGAGTTGATGCAAAAAGCAGACAAAAATGAGGAAAAAAGACAAATTCATGGAAAAGGCAGACAAATTCGTGGAAAATACAGACAAAAAATGGGGGAATTAAGGAAAATAATGCAGGAACAAAATGCAAAAATAAATTCACAACTAGAAATCATACAAAAACAACGATTAGAAATCCAAAAGATAAACAACAAGATTTCAGAAATGGACGGTGTCATAGAAGGGCTGAGGAGCAGGTTTGAAACGGTGGAAGACAAGATCAGCGAATTTGAAGACAAACACTTGGATACAACTCTGTTTGAGGAAAAATCAGAAAAAAGAATGAAGAAAAATGAAGAGACCATGAGAATTATGTGAGATATAATTAAAAGCAAAAATTTGCAAGTTAATCGGAGTTCCAGAACAGAGGAAGAAAACAGAAAACAGAGAGGATCACTGAAGAACTGCTGTGAAAAATTCCCCAATATCATGAAAGATGAAAAGCTGGCCATCCAAGAAGCTTAATGAACCACATATAGGATAGACCCCAAAAGAAAATCACGAAGGCATATCATAATCACACTCACCCAAACCAAAGACAAAGAAAGAATCCTGAGAGCACCTCAAGAAAAATAAAAAGTCACATACAGAAGAGAAACAATGAGACTAAGCTCAGATTATTTGGCAGAAACCATGCAGGCAAGAAAGCAATGGGATGACATATATAAAACCTTGAAAGAAAAAAATTGCCAGCCAAGAATAATATAGCTTGCAAACCTCTCATTCAAATATGATGGTGAAATTAGGACAGTTCCAGATAAACAGAAATTAGGGGAATATGTAAAAAACAAACCAAACTTACAAGAATTATTAAAGGGAGTCTTTCGATCTGAGAACAAACAACATCAGCTTACAGGCTGAATCTAGGATGCAGGATAGTACCAGCCAGATACCAATCTAGGAAATGAACTCTCAAGGATCTATCAAAACCAAAAGAAATACAACAGGGAATCAGAGAAGTTAATCTGTAAATGACAACAACAGGATAACAATAAAAGAGGGAATAATCGGTGTAGGTATAGAACCTTCTAATTGAGAGGAAGACAAGGTGATACCAAGTAATAATAGACTGCCTCAAACTTAGGAAGATAAGGATAAATTTCAAGGTAACCACAAAGAAAGTTAACAAACCTACTCATCAAAATAAAGAGGAAAAACATAAAGTCTCAGTAAAAACAAAACCTACAAAAACACACACACACAAAAAAAAAAGAAAGAAAGAAAAAAAAAATCCACAAATAAAAGGAATTCAGCACAGGAGAGTAAAAGGAACAAAGAAAATGTCAGCATCATGAAAAAAAGCACTACAAAATGACAGCAATAAACTCACACCTATCAATAATTACACTGAATGTAAATGGCCTAAATGCACCTATAAGGAGACAGAGAGTGACAGAATGGATAAAAATTGGGATCCATCAATATGCTGTCTACAAGAGACACACCTTAGAAACAAACATGTAAATTTATTAAAAATCAAAGG
>NW_004443965.1:21148081-21262071 GCF_000243295.1 Trichechus manatus latirostris
TAAAGATCAGAGCAGAAATAAATGAAATAGAGAATAGAAAAACAATAGAAAGAATCAACAAAACCAAAAGTTGGTTCTTTGAAAGGATCGACAAACCACTGGCCTGACTGACAAAATAAATACAGAAGAGGACACAAATAACCCAAATAAGAAATGAAACTGGGGACATAAAAACAGACCAAGCTGAAATAAATAGGATCATAACAGAGTATTATGAAAAACTATACTCCAACGAATTTGAAAACCCAGAGGAAATGGGTACATTTCTAGAAACACAGTACCTACCCAAACTAACACAAAGTGATGTCGAAAATCTGAACAGACCCATAACAAGAGAAGAGATTGAAAAGGTAATTAAAAAAAGTCCCAATGAAAATAAGCCCTGACCCAGATGGCTTCACTGGAGAATTCTACCAAACATTCAGAGAAGAGCTTATACCAGTACTACTCAAAATATTTCAGAATACAGAAAAGGAAGAACACTTCCAAATTCATTCTATGAAGCCAGCATAACCCAAAACCAGGCAAAGATGCCATAAAAAAAGAAAATTACAGACCAGTATCTCATTAATATTGATGCAAAAATTCTCAAATAAATTCTAGCCAATAGAATTCGGCATCGTATCAAAAAAATAATTTACCACGACCAAGTAGGATTCACAATAGGTATGCAAGGATGGTTCAACATTAGAAAATCAATCAAAATAATCCACCACATAAATAAAAGGAAAGAAAAGAGTCACATGATCGTCTCAATTGATGCAGAAAAGGCATTCGACAAAATCCAACACCTATTCCTGATAAAAACTCTCAATAAAATAGGTGTAGAAGGGAAATTTCTCAACATAATAAAGGGCAGCTATGCAAAACCAACAGCCAACATCATTCTTAATGGAAAGAGGCTGAAAACATTCCCCTTGAGAAGAGGAACAAGACAAGTGTCTCAGTCATCTAGTGCTGCTCTAACAGAAATACCACAAGTGGATGGCTTTTAACAAGAGAAATTTATTCTCTCACAGTCCAGTAGGCTACAAGCCCAAATTCAGGGCATCAGCTCCAGGAGAAGGCTTTCCTTCTGTTGGCTCTAGAGGAAAGTCCTTGTGATGCATCAGTCTTCCCTTGGTCTGGGAGCACCTCAGCGCAGGAACCTCAGGTGCAAACGACGCGCTCTGCTCCCGGCACTGCATTCTTGGTGGTGTGAGGTTCCCCTGTGTCTCTGCTTGCTTCTCTCTTTTATCTCTGAAAAGAGATTGGATTAAGACACTATCTAATCTTGTAAACCTCATCAGTGTAAACTCATCACAGTGATAGAATTTACAACACATAAGGAGATCACATATAACCTCATCATAGTGATACAGTTTACAACACATAAGGAAATCACATCAGATTACATAAGCATACAATACTGGGAATTATGACCCAGCCAAGTTGACAGATTTTTTGGGGGGACACAATTCAATCCATGACAACAAGGATGCGCTTTATCACCATTCCTATATAACATTGTGCTGGAACTTCTAGCTAGAGCAATAAGGCAAGAAAAAGAAATAAACGGCATCCAAATTGGTAATGAAGACGTTAAACTGTCCTTGTTTGTGGATAGTATGATACTATACATAGAAAACCCAAAAGACTTCATGATAAAACTACTGGAACTAATAGATTCAGCAGAGTAGCAGGATACAAGATAAACATACAAGAATTGGTTGGATTCCTATACACCAATAAAGAGAACAATGAAAAGGAAATCAGGAAAACAATACCATTTACAATAGCCCCTAAAAAAATAAAACACTTAGGAATAAATCTAACCAGGGATATAAAAGACCTATACAAAGAAAACTACAAAATACTACTGCAAGAAACCCAAAGGGATCTTCATAAATGGAAAAACTTCCCATGCTCATGGATAGGTAGACTCAACATTATGAAAATGACAATTTCTACCCAAAGCAATTTACAAATACAATGCAATCCCAATCCGAATACCAACAACATTCTTTAGAAGATGGAAACACTAATCATTAACTCTATATGGAAAGGGAAGAAGCCCCGAATAAATAAAGTGCTATTGAAGAAGAAGAATAAAGTAGGAGGACTCACACTACCTGACCTCAGAACCTACTATACAACTATGGTAGTCAAAACAGCCTGGTACTGGTACAATGACAGATACATTGACCGATGGAACAGAATTGAGAACCCAGATGTAAATCCATCCACCTACAGTCACCTGATTTTCGACAAGGGCCCAATGTCCATCAAATGGGAAAAGACAGTCTTTTTAACAAATGGTGCTGGCAGAACTGGATGTCCATCTGCAAAAAAATGAAACAGGATCCATACCTCACACCATATACAAAAACTAATTCAAAATAGATCAAAGACCTAAATATAAAGCCAAAAGCTATAAAGTTCATAGAAGAAAAAATAGGATCAATGCTAAAGGCCCTAATACCTGACATTAACAAGATAAAAACCATAACCAACAACACACTAACTCCAATGATAAGCTGGATAACCGGAATCTTCTAAAAATCAAAGACTTCACCAAAAGAGTAAAAAGAGAACCTGCAGACTGGGAAAAAATTTTTGGACATTACAAATCAGACAAAGGTCTAATCTCTGTAATCTACAAGAAAATCCAACACCTCTATAACAAAAAGACAAAGAATCCAATTAAAAAATGGCCAAAGGAAATGAACAGACACTTCACCAAAGAAGACATTCAAGTGGCCAACAGACACATGAGGAAATGCTCACAATCACTAGCCATTAGAGAAATGTAAATTAAAACCACAATGAGATACCATCTCACCCCGGCATTACTGGCACGAATCAAGAACACTGGAAATAACAAATGTTGGAGAGGCTGCAGGGAGATCGGAACTCTTATGCACTGGTGGTGGGAATGCAAAATGATACAACCATTCTGGAAAATGATATGATGCTTCCTTAGAAAGCTAGAAATAGAAATACCACACAATCCAGCAATCCCACTCCTAGGAATATATCTCAGAGAAATAAGAGCTGTCACACAAACAGACATATGCACACCCATGTTCACTGCAGCATTGTTCACACTAGCAAAATAGCAAAATGGAAATAACCTAGATGCCCATCAACAGACGAATGGATAAAGAATCTATGGTACATACACAATATGGAGTATTATGCAATGATAAAGAATAATGATGAATCTGTGAAGCATCCATAACATGGTTGAAACTGGAGAACATTATGCTGAGTGAAATAAATCAATCACAAAAGAACAAATATTGTATGAGACCTCTACTGTAAAAACTCAAGAAATCGTTTACATACAAAAAGTAACCATCTTTGTTGGTTACAAGGGATGGGAGGGGTTGGGGGGGGATACTAAACAGACAATAAATAAGTGGTAACTTTGGTGAAGGGTAAGACAGTACACAATACCAGGGAAGCCAGCATAACTTGTACAAGGAAAGGTTATGGAAGCTCCACAGAAACGTCCAAACTCCCTGAGGGACTGAATTGCTGGGCTAAGGGCTGTGGGGATCATAGTCTTGAAGATCATCTAGCTCAATTGGCATAACGCAGCTTATAAAGAAAATGTTCTACATTCTACCTTGGTGAGTAGCATCTGGGGTCTTAAAAGCCTATAAGCAGCCATCTAAGACACTGCACTGGTCTCACCCCTTCGCCAGCAAGGAAGAATGAAGAAAACAAGATAAAAGGGAAAGAGTAGTCCAAAGGACTAACGGACCACAACTACCACGGCCTCCACCAGACTGAGTCCAGTACAACTAGGTGGTGCCTGTCTCCCACCACTGAGTGCTCTGACAGGGATCACAACAGAGGTTCCCTGGAGAGAGCTGGAGAAAAATGTAGAACAAAATTCTAACTCACAAAAAATGACCAGACTTACTGGCCTGATAGAGACTGGAGAAACCCCGAGAGTAAGGCCCCCAGACACCTTTTTAGTTCAGTAATGAAGTCACTCTCAAGGTTCACCATTCAGGCAAAGATTGGACAGGCCCATAAAACAAAACGAGACTAATGGGGCACAATATTCCAGAGACAAGGACTAGAAGGCAGGAGGGGACAGGAAAGCTGGTAATAGGGAACCCAAGGTTGAGAAGGGAGAGTGTTGACATGTCATAGGGGTTGTTAAGCAATATCAGAAAACAATACGTGTACTGTTTAATGAGAAACTATTTGTCCTGTAAACCTTCATCTAAAGTACAATAAAAAAATTAAAAAAAGAAAAAAAAGGGAATTAAAACCTGAGGGCCTGGAAAACCTTCGATGTATTAAGGTTATTTCTGGAAAATCACAGGATTGTAAGAAATGGAAACTTATATGATTACTTAAGCTGAAATGACTTAGGTTTAGGAAGTCCAGGAGAAGTGGCAGATAAAATCTGACCATAAACAGGGGCTCAGCCCAACATTGACTAGCTTCGTCTTATAAGAAGTGCCTAAATTCTATGCCCTTATGACAAGTAGCCGGGGGCATGGTCTTGAAAGGGTAACTTTGTTCCATTTGGTTGAGTAAATAAATTTATAACCCCAGGAATGTATAAAACAATGAACTGAAAACCAAAAACCTATAGATTAATATTATAATGTTAAATTTAAGAACAAATTCAGTAACTAGACTTCGAATCAAGTCTCATTTATAGATTTTATTTGTATGTTGGGATGTTTGAAATGCTTAACAGAATTTGAGCTTCTAAATTTAACAATATGGTTTATTAAATTTATAAAATTACTTAAGGGAAAGTTATTATTTGTTTCTTTTAATACGTCTGCATTGTTAGGTGACTGAAGTGTTTCCCTTTGTAATTTAGAATGCCTAAGATAATTTGATTAATTAAATGTATAAATAGCTAAATATTTACAAGGGTTTGAATTATTAAATATGAGAGATATTTGAGCATTAATAAAGAAAAGGTACAAGTGACTATTCTTATTTGATATACCATTATTAATAAAAATAGATTTTTAATTTATATTTTAATCAATTGAATCAAAATATAAATAGTTATAAATGTGTTTTTCTGTGCACAAAAGCCCCCTCAGATAATGAAAGCTCACGTAGACCTTAGATGTTAGAATCTTATTGCCCAGGTCAAATCCTGGCTCTACTATTCCCTCACTGGGTAGCTTCGAGCAAGTTATTCAGTCTGTTTTCCTCATTGTAAGGCAGATACAATAGTTGCACCTATTTCATGCAGTTGTTAATGAGACTTAAATGAGATAGTAAATAAAGTACTTTAAACATGATTTGGCATATACTTGGAGCCCTGGTGGTGCAATGGTTAAGAGTCTGGCTGCTAACTAAAGGGTTGGCAGTTCGAATCTGCCAGCCACTCCTTGGGTACCCTATGGGGCAGTTCTACGCTGTCCTATAGTGCCGCTATGAGTCAAAATGGACTCGATGGCAATGGGTTTTTTTTTTAGGTGCTCAATGGAGTTCCTGGGTGGTGCACACTCAGTTGCTAACCCAAAGGTTGGCAGCTTGAATCCACTCAGAAGTACCTCAGAAGAAAGGCCTGAGGATCTGCTTCTGAAAAATCAGCCATTGAAAACCCTCTGGAGCACAATTCTACTCTGACACACATGGGGTCACCATGAGTCAGAATCGACTTGACGGTAACTTGTTTGATTTTTTTGGTTTGGGGTGCTCAATAAATGAATACTACTATATTACTATGAATTTAAAAAAAAAACCCTCAGAGACAATAAATATAGCTACATGTCTCTGCTGTGGCACTGGAAGGAGTTCTGGTTAAGGGACTCAGAAATGGAGGGACCACAGATGACTCTGGTTGGAGCGCTTGAAGTTTCACCTAATTCTTCTCTTTAGCAGTTGCCTGGCTTTTGAAGCTCAGAATATTATTTAAAAAAAAAAAGTTTTTTTTTTTTTAAATTGAATTGTTTATAACCATCTGTTAATCACACAACATTAACCCAACACTTTATAAAATATCCTAAGAGAAAAGCATAGATGTATGGCTCTGCATGGTAGTGACGAAGTTACTACAAGCAAACCTGCAAAACATATGAATGAAAAGATATTTATCTTCACCTGTAAGGATAAGGATAGCTGCTATGTTCACTGGATGGCAGCAGTTTAGTAAAAGCATGTAATTGCTACTGTCAATTGTATGGAGAAGGCAAGTATGAAAACTGTGTTTTGTTTCAAAGACAAATTCTATTGCAAACTATACTCATGGCTCATTCTCTTCCTATTCAAGAGTGATAGAGGAAGTAAGCAGAGGGGAACCTGAGTAATAAAGGACCACATCCTACATTCTAACCATGTCAGAAAATCTTCGTGTACTACCAAAGAGTGGAACTATCAGATATTCAATAGCAAGTTCAACTTGCTGTTTGTGTAATGGTCAACACTGCCCCACAACTCAGGGGGAAATCTTATTAGGCCTGAGGAAAGTAAGAGTGTAGTTAGCATAAATTGGTGGTTAATAAACTCACCAACTCTGTTAATTGATTGTTGCTTCTTATTTGAAATTAATAGTCCATCTTTTACTACAAAACCATAGAATGAATTAGATGATACTTCACCCATTTCAAATCTCCCACCCAGGGGTGGATTATCCAATAGGCAAGGTAATCATGGTGTTTACCTTGCTTACTAGATCATCTGTAGTGACCAATTTCACTACAAAATCAAGGATGTGGTGAAACTCATGTGAAATTGGTCACTACAGATTAATCAGTAAGCACAAGTAAGCCCATGCTTACCATGCTTACTGGGTCATCTGCGCCTGTCAGGGATTGTTAATATGAAAACAGGCTTTGATTCTGTAGGAAGGTGCTATGGGGTTGGGAGTGAGACAGATGCCAGGCATACCTAGAAACGGAATCTTTGATATGGTGAAAAAATGTGAAATTGTTCACTACAGATGATCTGGTAAGCAAGGCAAGCACTGTACTTACCTTGTCTATTGGATAATCTGCCCCAGCTTCTACCTCTTTCTAATACTGCTTCTCAACAAGACCCATTTGATTTTGCTTCTCATGAAAGAATTGTAGGGAAGAGGTTTCATGACTTCCCTTGTTAGTGCTTCCGTAATTGTCAGCCCACATCACCAGGAAATCTTTCCTTGTGTCTCTTTTGAAACCCCCTTAAAATTAATGAGTAACTAAATCTTGCTCCTGAGTGGGAGGGAAAGATTACAGAATATGAGTCTGCTGAGCCAAAGGTGAATGAAGCCTAAATTCAGTAATTGACGATTGAACTTTCAGAAGTGGTGTGACAACTTCTGTAGGTGAATCATGGACTGGGAGGAGATGTGATTGGTTCCTGGCCCATACCATTTGTTTCAGGGAGAGTCAAATGGAACTGTGCCAGAGAGTATTACCGTAAAATACAGCAGAACCTCAGCTTGCTTCCGAAAACTTTAAAAATTTTGGAGACAGCCCCGTATGTAGTACTTATTGTTTTTTGATCTCATTGTAAAGTAAAGAGATTTTAAGGAATTTTTCTTTATTTATAAAACTATGTTCAATTAGCGTTAAAAACCTACTTTAAATTAGAACACATGGTTCAAAACAGAATGGCCTATTAAAAACTCAGGTCGCTGATTAGGATGGGGGGCAGATGGGACTGTTTTAGAAATGGCTAAGGTGATCTAGTGACAACATATATATCAACACCATTAAAGGCAAAGAAATTAGGAAATACTCTAACATGTTTCCACATGGAAGCTACTCAAGAAAAAAAGGCCGACTATAAATAGAGATTGAAAATCAAGTTAAACTCAGATTAGATGACTTGTGGCAACAGTTGTTGGGACCCTAGAATAAGGCCAGGGGCTTGGGGATTTGAGGGACATTAGTTAAAGCAGGGTTTGGGGGTGGAGTAGAGAAAAAAGATAGGCAACTAGGTATATACCCAAAAGACTAGAAAGTAGGGACTCAAACAGATAGGTGTATACCAATGTTCACTGCAGCATTGTTCACAATAGCCAAAGGGTAGAAACAACCCAAGTATCCATCAATACATGCATGGATAAACAAAATGTGGTATATATACACACAATGGAATATTACTGTGCCATAAAGAGAGATGAAGTTCTGATACATGCTACAACACGGATGAACCTTGAAAACTTTATGCTGAGTGAACTAAGTCATTTATAACAGGACAAATATTGTATGATCCCACTTAGATGAAATATCTAAAATCGGCAAATGGATAGAGACAAAAGTTTATTAGTGGTTACCAGGGGCTGGAGAGAGGAGAGAATGGGGAGTCATTGCTTAGGGGGTACTGAGTTTCTGTTTGGGGTATTGAAAACTTTTGGAAATTGATAGTGGTGATGGTTGCACAACAAGGTGAATGTAATTAATGTCATCGAATTGTACACTTAAAAATGGCTAAAGTGGCAACTTTTTTGGTATATGTATTTTAGCACACACACACACACACGCACGCGTGCACGCACACAAGATAGGCAAGATCCAAGTATCATCATCATAGCACCAATTCAAGACCAAAATTCGACTGGGTCTCTGTCCTAGTAGAAGCAGCAAAAACAACAGCAGAAAATCAGTGCAGATTCAGACAAGCAGGGGCAGAGCCACCACCAGTCTTAAGGTGCTTTGGTACAAATTCATAAAAGGCACCCTTCTTCCAGGCAGATGCAGCTCAGTGTTGGGCTCAAGAGTTGATGAAAGGATTATAGGCTGGCTGTCAGCCCCCATCACCCAGAGCTCATAAACAGGACCCAATCTGCACAAATGCCCCTGCTGGCTTTGTAAACGTGGCTGGCATCAGTTGTTCTCACCCCTAGCACCCTACTCCAGACCCACCGATTTAGAGTTTCTGGGGTAAGGTCTTGGAATCTGTATTTTGTTCCTTAAAATTAAAAACATTTTTTAAAAAAGTATTACTTGCCTAGTAAATAAAAAACAATTAAGATACACACGAAGGAAAAAGTAAAAACCCACCGTTTCCTTTCTAACCCACTCCACTCCCCAGGGTTAACCACTCCTTGTTGTTGTGTGCCCTCGACTGGTTTTTGACAAATAGCGACCCTATAGGACAGAGTAGAACTGCCCCATAGGGTTTCCTAGGCTGTAATCTTTACAAGAGCGGATTGCCAGGTCTTTTTTTCCACAGAGAGGCTGGTGGGTTCCAACCGCCCACCTTTTGGTTAGCAGCCTAGCGCTTAACGTTTGCGCCACTAGGGCTCATTTTACCACCCCTTAGAGTTCACATAAAGATGTATCTATATTATCTCTATTAAGGTGGTATATAGGGTAAAAAATTATGACGTAATATTCACAAACTTCCCCAATACATTCCCTACTCCCCTACCCTGAAAAAAAAAGTCTTCGCAAATTTGGCGCTTAGGCTTTTTGCTGTGGTGATGAAGATAATAGGTTAAAAGAGCTATAGAACTCAGAGGAGTCAGGGTCTTGGCAGGAAACAGTATACTCAAGCTGGGCAATTGAGAAGAGTTTAATTAAGGAACTACTTAAAAGGGGTGGGCAGGATTTAAAAGAAGCTAATAGGAGATGCTGAAATACCCCGGGGCTGGTAACAACCAGGATCTGTCACCTCCCCTAGGCCTCAAGGGGCAAGGGCAAGGGGTAGGTGCTGCTACAGCACCCAGAGGGTCTGTCCACCTAATAAGAGCTGTGCTGACAACCCACAGTGACCCAACAAGGAGGGATTCCAGGGTAAAGAAATAAAGTGACCGCACTCTCCTCCTTCCTTCCAGCTCCTGTCAATGCTCCCCACTGGCTTAACCCGGTTGGAAGCCAGGCAAAGGGGCCTGGTGATAGAGTCCTCCTGGGTCAGCCTCCCAGTCTGCAGAGCTATAGCTCTTAATCACGCCGCCGCCAGGGTGGTTAAATGCTTTATGTTTAATGGTGCTCCACAGAAGCGTCACGGAGTCCCTATATAACGATGGAAGAATGTTTTCCAGTTCAGACTCAATATGGAAGTTATGCTCTACTCTTCTGACCTCTAGCAGGCTTTAGAACTTGTTCGATTATCACAGCACAGACAGAACAGTGAGGCAGAAGGCAGAAAGCCTTCAAAGAGTGACTAAGAGCTTTAGGGTTGAGTGAAAAGACAGAAAAGCCATTCCAAGGTAATAGTTGACTGGCACCAGACATTTTGCAGAAATATCTTGGAGAAAAGTAAAGTTTCCTTGGAAATCAATTGATGAGGACTTTGAATTTGCTCAAAATTCAGATTAAACAAACAAGTAAGCAACCAGAAACAGGATTTGAGTATTTGCTACAATTCGCATTGGCCACTACAATTCAAAAAAGTAATTATTTCAAATGAAGGAAAAGAGAACTAGACCAGAGCAGACACCATTCCCTTCCCAGCATCTGCCAGAAGGATTTATTAAATCCCAGTGAGAAAAAATTAGAAGTTAACATTGGAATCCTAATGCATATAATTCTTTTTCTAAAATTAACTATATTGCAAAGTGCATATAGGCCTTATTTCCTAGCATGGGTTTTATTCTCAGTTAATTCTATCATATTTCCATATGCTGTCAGCTTTGGGGAGGTCTGGTAGTAATGTTAACTCTCTTAGGCAGATTGAGATTCATGAAAGAACTTACTTTGTTAGTGGTGGCAGTGGTGTCACTAGGGTTGGTGTTACCCAGTGCAGTAACCCATGTTGTCACTTCCCTATGCTAATTACCACAGTATTGTAGCTAAAACACCAGAAAATTCGACAAAATCAGCAACTATTAAAACATTGGCAGCAACGAAAACAACAGCATGTATTTGTAGTGGGTGTAGACAAAACCATGTGATTTGAAGCGTCATTTTAATTAGGTAATAATGACAGCTCTGACTAGAAAACATTAAACCCGTTGCTGTCAAGTTGATTCTTACTCATAGCGACCCTATACGACAGAGTAGAACTGCCCCATAGGGTTTCCACGGAGCAGCTGGTGAATTTGAACTGCCGACCTTTTGGTTAGCAGCGGAGCTCTGATAGCCTCAGTTATAAACGTTAGAGGACAGCAGGGACAGGGAGCTAAGCAAATAGTGTCCCTGCTAAAGTGTAACTAGTATCTTTTTAAAATTTTTGTCATCATTTCATTAATTTATTTATTTGGCACATATTTGCTAAATGCCATTGCGCTAGGTATGGAAGAGAGAATGGTGAATATGGCAGACCTAGTCCTCACTCTCATCGAACTTAGAGTTTGATAAGTTTGTCCAGGAATGATGACCAGATTACTTAATGGATGGAATGGCATGAGTACTGACAGAACAGACACCAGCCATTATGTCATACTAACGTGTACAACTAAATATCAGCTCTAAGTTTATCTCTGCTGAATTGGTTCATTTTATTATAAATAAATATTTCTTTTCCATTTCTATTTTAATATTGGTGTAGTACCTTCTGGAAGGCTGGAAGAAAAACGGGGTCTCAATTTTCCAAACCAAAAGCAGCTGTGTATAACTCTACAGGCATTGTAGGGAAAAAAAGATCACTCCGCCTTCCTCTTTTGTTACGAAACCCTGATTTCATGCAGGTAATACATCCTCCTCCACGCTGATATGTGCTTCACCAAGCCAGTCATGGTAATCCCATTTGTATTGTTACTTACCAGCTTAGGAATGAGTATGTGATACAGTTCTGGCCACTGAGACTTGAGGAGATGCCTGCTGGGAGACTTCTGAGACAGATTTTCTTCTCAGAGCATCCATCTTGCACCCATGAGGGAGCTAGCCCGAGGACAAAGTCAACATGTCGAGCATGGCAGAGCAGAAACCTGCCAAGTGCCTGCTTCCTTGATGAACCAATGAGTCATGAACACAGCAACCTTGGAGCTGCCTGTCTGTGGACTACCTACTGTGTGAGGTAATAAATATCAATTGTTTAAGGCAATTGAGTCAGGCTTTCAGTGATTGCCAGTTAAAGGCATCACTGGAAATCACTTGGTGGCAATGAGTTGATAGTAAGTGCATAGCTTTAAGAAGGAAATAAAAAGTCTCCTTTAGAACATGTCACAGAATTGTACACGGTAATGAAAAGGACCTCCATTGTTTACTAGGGGAAACTTCAAGAGGTTTCCATAACTTTTAAGAATCTGAAGAGAACTCTGTGGTGTGTGGTATGTTAGTGATTTTAAACATAATGGAGGGCTTTTACGTAGTTTTCCTTTATCTGGAAATGAATGTTTTAAAGCTACTGCGGTTAATGATTCTAGAAAAGGGCACCAGATGAAGGAGTGAAGATTGCTAACATTTACTGAGGGGTTACTAGGCATCGGGCACTGTGCTAAATGCTTTACGTACATTATCTTAATTGATGTTCAAAATAACTGAGTAAGATAGGCACAGTACTATTATTATTCTCATTTTATCAAAATAGAAACTATGACTAAGAGAATTTAAATAGTTTGCCCAAAATCAAAACTAAGTAGTAAGAAACTGAGGTCTGATCCCAGGTCTAAGTGACTCCAAACCCCATGCACTTAAGCCTCATGCTGGGCAGAGAAGAACATCATTTCGGCCACTTTCCAGTCTTCATGGACTCAGCAACAATGTCTGAAAGTTCCCTCGTTAGTTATGCAAACAGCAAAGCTGGTTACACAGTAAGAGAGAGAAGGCGGATTTTGGCACTAATTTAGGGTAAACCACAGCTGTCTTTGATGTTTTCATTGTACATGAGATCAGAGTCAGTGATCCAACAGCTGCTGGCAGCCCTCGTCAAATATGCAGAGTATTAAGGCAGTTTTATCTCAGCACCTAATTACATCTGGCACAGAGGAAATTTATTTTGCAAAGGAGATGTCAGTCGTATAAATGCAATATATAACCAGATATGATGGCCTAATTCTATTTTCAAAGGGCTGTCCAAATTACAGAGCACTTTTTAGAAAGGTGTTTATTAAATGAGGTTCTTCTCAACTTATGTAACCAACATTTTGTTTTAGACAAAACTGTTCAACTGCTTTATTGTCTGCTACTTCAATTTATTTTCTTCAGCTATAAAAAATATCCAGCACTTAATTCCAAAAGCAAATATGATTATGACATTCTTGTCTAGTTCAAGTTTTTACACCCACATAGCCAATGTGATAGGACCGTAATTTAGTGTCTTTTTACCATTGGAAATTGTTTCATATTTGTATTGACAGAGAAATGGCTTTATAGTGCTGTTATAGGAGTGAAGAACTGATAGTTGGCTATTTCGACTACCTGTCGTCTTAGCTGGATGCAGCTCTGCTTCACATGTTTGGTCAAAGACCCTGCAATCCTTGTGTGATTGACATGGAGACGTGCTGTCCAGATC
Organism: Trichechus manatus latirostris; assembly: GCF_000243295.1. NCBI lineage: Eukaryota > Metazoa > Chordata > Mammalia > Sirenia > Trichechidae > Trichechus > Trichechus manatus. The sequence continues at coordinate 21,161,381 of NW_004443965.1, forward strand.
CCCTTCAGGGAAGACTTGTTGCCCATTTATGGGAGGACACTCCAGTTGTCTGCTTCTTCAGGGTCTGCCTCAGCTATAATGAGCTCCCTGCCAATGTCATGCCCATCCAGGGACTGTTGGCTTCCAGTGACTGAGCAAGGTGAGTGTACAAAGGCCCAGATATTTCCGCCTGATATGGGGCATTGAGGGGCAGTTCTTGCTCTAGAGCTTTCTCTCTGCTCAACCTTCCTTCCTTCCTTCCTTTCATAATGTTGATCTCTAATAAACATCTTGCACCCCAGATTCCATCTCAGTGTGTGCTTCTAGAGAACCCAACCTATGACGTCGTATAAAGTGAAATCACTTATAAAGGCAGCCCTACCTTTTTCTCTTGCTGGTAGGAGGATCTTTCAGCACAATCACTGGAGAGTAGATTATATATTGTGTTAAAACCCAGTGACGACTTTCAGTACTAAATTGTCACATTGAAAATTTTCAGTTAATTATATACTGGAGACTTATGTTTTTTTTCTTAACACACTGAAATGCACTGCTAAAACAATAAGCATTTTTTTTCTCTTTCTTGTCTTCGATGTGGCATCTGACCTTGTGAACCTTTCTCTCCTTGAAACCTTTTCCCTCTTTGCATTAAACAAAACAAAAACAAACAAAGCCCTGTTTTTCTTTCTACTTCTGTGATTGTTTCTATATAATCTCTACTTACTTGTTGGTCACCTTCCGATGGTGTGCCCAAAGCTTCTGTCCTTAGCCTTTGTTCTACCTGTATGTACTCTTTACAGATGACCTCATCACATGGCTTTAACATCTACTTATATGTTGGTTATGTCCAGGTTTTGAGTTTGAGACTTTGCTGCTGAGTTCTAGAGCCATATAGTTTCTCCAAACAAGAACATCCCAAATGGAATTTGTATCTCCACACCCTCCCCACAAAATACCCCAAAATGAAAATAATCAACAATAACAACTTGTTCCTCTTCTAGTAGTCTTGTCTTAGCCTGAAATTGGAAAGACATCTTAGACTTCTTCTTCTCACTAATTCTCTATAGCCACCCAGTCCTAAGACCTTAGATCCTCCCTTCTAAGCAGCTTGAGTCATCCTATTTCTTCTTTCCACTGTCTCTTATCCATTTTTTCATGGGTGGCTTAATGTCTCCAATACCATCCTATATTGTTCCTCTTCTACTCATCCTTTCTTTCCCTTCCATCTGATCATGCTATATCATGGATTAAAATGTTTCTATGGCTACCCAGCTTAGCATGCAAGATCCTTGACGATATGGACCTTGTCTAACCTTCTAACTTCAATGTCAATCATTCTTCAGTGTATGCATTGTTCTCTAGGCATAAACATGTCAGGTAGAGCCATGCTCTGGTACTTTAGCAAGATGTGGTTCCCTCTGCATGAATGCTCTTTCTCTTCCCCCCTCCTCTCATCAACTCTTTTCTCTTTCTCATCCTTCAAAACACAACTCCTGTTGAGACCTCCTTTGGGAAGGTCTTCCCAGATCCTCCTTCCCTGGCACCTGAGCATAGATCTATCAAGGCATCTATCATGTTGTGAAGGAACTTGTTCTCTTAAACTGGCCTATAAAACTCCTTGAGAGCGAGGTTTATGCCTTATTGGAGTTTACGTCGGGATATACAGCACAGTGCCTAAGACATAGTAAGCTTCAATAATGTGTTTGTGAAATGAATGAAAGTGAAGTTGTATAAAAATATAATTAGTTTTCAATGAACCATTGTAATAAAACATTACTAAAATGCACATGCATATATTGACATGTTGCCATGTAGATCCTCGGCACATTTTAGGAAAAGGCGTTGGTGTATGACTAATATATATGTGTGTAAGTATATACATTAGTGACAACTACATGGGCTTTTCCTTTAACAATTATATATATAGATAAAATTATCTATATATAAATTATATAATAAAATTTTATGTAATATAAGTTATTTATATATAATTTTAATGATAATGTATCTTAATATCATATAACATAAATATTATATAATGATATGACATAGTTTTATATTAGATATTTATTATGTGTATTATATATTTATGATTATGTATACTTACATAATATACAATTGTATATAAGTTATGTAAGACAAAATTATATAATATAAAATTATTTTCATATAAATTTTAAAAGGAAAAGCCAATGTAGATGTTGCTAATAAGGAATTTTGACTAGGCGTAGTATTTTTCTTGGAGCAGCTGATACATAGTTTCTGCGTCTTCAAACTGATTGTCAACATATGGGTAAATAACAATCTGCTGACTTTGAAAAACTAGTTGTAATCCATTTCACATAATGCATGCAAAACACAGCAGGCAATGGCCCACAATTGAAGGACTAGTTTCAGGCCTTAGGGTGGTTTTTAAAAATTCACAGGCTGATAGAATGTTACACCCCATATGGACCAAGAATATTCTCATCAGGGAGTTTCCAGTCCTCTTTTCTCCTACAGAATTCTAGAATTCTGTGTATCGTGTGCTGGGAGAGAGAGAGCTTTCTCTAGCCGTTAGCACAGCAGCTGCAGATCTTCCCTGGTGATAAGATGAGCAGGAGGCTGAAAGTGCCTTATAAGAATTTGAATTCATCCTGAAATGGAATAGATTTGTAAGGCCACTTAGGTCATTTCAAATTTTTCTGCTATCAAAGGCATACGGCGGCTTTTTCTTGTCTCATGCCTGAACCTTTGCATCCTACTGAAATTGCTCTGTCGGGCACTGCTCCTTTCAGATCTTAATGGCTCACCAGTGAGGAGTAAGAGGCTGCCGATGTGACTGCTATCTCTTACATCTTTACTGACTTTTTTCTCCATTTACTCCCACTTGTCTGTTCTCTTTCTTCAAACTGTTCTGTTTCCTTTAAACTTCTACACCAGCTTTTTCTCTCCAGCTACTGCTCTCCTTTCTTGCCTGTTGTTCTTGTAGGACGCTTTCTGAGTCTCTTAGGAGGGACTTTTTCATCTCCAACTTTTGCTGGTCTAATCTTGTGTTTGTTCAAGTCTGTTAGCACAGGTAAGGAGCCCTGGTGGCACAGTGATTAGGCGCTCAGCTGCTAACAGGAAGGTGGGTCAGTCACTCTACAGGAAAAAAGATGAGGCAGTCTGCTTCTGTAAAGATTACAGCCTTGGAAACCCTATGGGGCAGTTCTACTCTGTCCAATAGGGTTGCTATGAGTTGGGATCGACTAGATGGCAGTGTTTTTTTTTTTTTGCACAGGCAGGTTGGGAAGCAGGGAAAAGAAACTCTAACTGTCCTAATCTACATGGTGCTCTCTGCTCCAGGGCAGGGGTACAGGTGTTTTTATGAAGTATTCTAATTAGTATGAATGGCTGAACAAAGCAGTGATTCGGCAAGTCTTAAGTCACACTCTGGGGCTCATAGCAACTTGCTTCTACTAGCAACATGAGGATTAGAAACACTTCCTTGCGAAGTAGCTTTGACTCACCTAGAAGCGGGGGAGCAGATGAGTCTGGGTTTGCTTTGCTGGAGTGACAAGGCTTTAGAGTGTTGGTTAATTGTTAGATATTTCATTTAGAGAGGCAAAGTATACATACATGATATGTATATGCATATATACATACTACATATATAAAAAAGTCTACTTTTTAGACTTTATGCCATTATTAGTAAGAATATCTGAATTTGCAAGTAAAGCCCATGAATCCTTTCTCTGATATCTTTGTGAAATTAAGCTAAAATGTGCTTTAAAGAATCAAAACAGCAGATATCTACAGTGATTTATAGCTGAATCATGAATGGATTCAATTTTTTTTTTTAAGAGTAATTGACTAAAATTTAAATTAATTTGTTTTCCCTAAAAACCCAGAAGCTAAGCAGTGGAAAAAATGGCAAGAGTTACGTTGGGTGTGTGGGAGGGGTGAAGGTGGGGACCAGACCGGGAATGAAATTTCTTGGAGAAAAGCTACAAAATGGGCCAGGCACACATGGTGGATTGTGTGACTTCATTTAGTAGGAGAAAAAGCTCTGGGCATCATGCTGATCTCAGATGTCTTCCCCTAGGAGAAATGGTCCCTCCCATCTTGGAATGGCGATAACACTGAAAGTCTATTCCACACTTTGGCACTTATGCTATCCTGTAACGCTATCTCTTTCAGAAGGGTGTTAACTGGTTATAACAATTATCTTTTTATGTGTTTGGCTTACTTAGGATGCCCATACATTCCAGGTTGCCTGGGACAGTTCTGATTTATGCCCATTGCCATAGTGTAATTATTAATAGTGCCTGCTTCCATTCTCCAAAGTGTTCTAGTTTGGATGATAAATTATAAGGTCACCCTAGTCTTACCCCAACTAAACTGAAAGTTTCTATATTGAAGTCCTAGCAAAAAACTAGCACACTCTGCTGGGATTTTGAAGAGACCATACTGAAGGAACTATTTACAGAAGTGTGGACAAGGTTAAGGGAATCAGCAAAGGATGTTGAGGTACCAGGTCTGAAAAGGCAGAGGGAGGAAATGATGCTATGGGAGCCCAGAGCCTTAGAAGAGGGGCCACCCCAGAGGAGTCATAGTCTTGGAGGAACACAGACACTGCAGAACTGGCCAAGCAGGGAAGAAATTCCTACCACTCTCTCTCATCCTATTCATTGATCTACTGTCTGTGCCTTCTACTGGTGAACCCAAATGGAAGCCAGAAGACAAAGGAGCCCTGGAGATAAAGTTGTAAAGTTTGAAGGTGTTAGTTTCCCTGGGAGAATGGGTAGAGAAAGGCAGAGTATAGATGGGAGGAGGGGGGGGGGAAACAGAATAAACTCCCTAAAGGGCATCTCTTTTTTTTCAGTTCAGTTAAAAAAGAACATTTGTTTGCCCATGCATACAAAGCGCTGTAGGAAAGGCCATGATGAATAAGACAGGCAGCTACTTCAGTATAATGTAAGAGGAGGAACTTACAGTGTATGGTAATTGTCAGGTTATTGACATAGACCCTAGATGTTAAAGGAGTTCCAAGGATGAAAGAGCAATTTGAAAAAGGATTTATGGAAGATAAGGTTTTCATTGGCACTGAAATCAGAGCTGACTTGGGCAAAAAGGAGAGGTAGGCTTTATTTGGGGGAATGGCATGAACGAGAGTAGGGATGTCAGCTTGAAATACATCTTCCCCTGGTAGGAGGGTTGGGTACCCTTCTGAGATTTTCAAAAAATTCAAAATAGTCATAGACAATTGCCTGTGGAAGTGTTTAACTGGATTATAAGAGGCATGAATTGTGAGTGGCCATTTATTCATTCCTTCAGTAAACATTTATTGAGTGCCTGGTATGTGTCAAAAACAAACAAACAAACAAAAAGCCCCTTTGCCATCAAGTCAATTCCATCTCACAGTGACCCTGTAGGACAGAGTAGACCTGACGCATAGGGTTTACAAGGCTGGAACTCTTTATAAAAGCAGACTGCCACATCGTTCTCCCATGGAGCGTCTGGTGGGTTCAAACCACCAACCTTTCAGTTAGCGGCCAAGCGCTTAACCTCTGCACCACTAGGTCTCCTTCCAGTAAAGATTACAGCCTAGAAAATCCTATGGGCCAGTTCTACTCTGTCTTATAGGGTCGTTATGAGTCGAAATCAACTCTACGACAGTGTCAGGCTCTGCTCTGCGATCTTCTGATGCCAGGGGGAATAAGACAGGGTCCTCTCCCCTGAGGAAATGGAATGGAAGAGGTAGCCAAAGAAGCAAATAATTATTTTACCTTGTGATTGAAGAGGAATGCACAGATAATATGCGAATACATCGGAGATCATCTAAATGAGACTCGGGCAGAGGGCAGTTAAGGAAGATATCCTGGAGGAGGTAACGCAATCTGAGTTCCAAAGGGTGAGCAGGAGTTTTACAATTTTGTATCATTTATTTACGTCCATGGAGTCCTGGGTGGCACAAATGGTTAAGCGCTCAATTACTAACCAAAAGATTGGTGGTTTGAACCCGCCCAGAGGTACCTTGGAGGCAGGCTTAGCTCTCTGCTTCTGAAAGGTCACAGCCTTGAAAACCCTGTGGAGCAGTTCTACTCTGCACAAATGGGGTTGCCATGTGTCAGAATCAACTACTGGTAACTAGTTTTTGTTGTTGGTGTTGTTTGTTTTTGGCTTATTTATGTCCATCCTGCTGCATTCCAAAAAGAAGTTAGTTATATGGTTGGCTTAAGAAACACACCAAGCAGGATAAAAATAAGAAAGAAAATTAGATAAATCATGAGATGAGCTTATTTTGCCCTTTGTATATATACATTATGATTGATCTGAGAACAGCCTTACAAGGCTGTAGTTTCGTTTTCTTTTTGTAGACAAGGAAGCTGGGACTCAGAGGTTAAAATACCTTGCCCAAAGCATGTGGTCTTGACAGGCAGTGGTAGCAGAACAGAGCCAGGCTGGTTTGACTTTAGGGTCCATGATTTTTCCACCATGTGTTCTGTTTCAAAAGATGTGCTTGTGGTTTACTTCCCCTGCATAGAGCTTCTAGCCTGAAGATGCTTCACAGGGTAGTAAAGGAGAGCTGTGTATTTTGAAGGTCTGAAGGGTGAGTCAGTGAAGGCAACTGGGACAGGTGTTCCGGGCAGAAGAATCAGTGTGTTCAAACGAAGAAGGGTGTGAAAGAGCACTGCATGCTGGAAGGACAAAAATTAACTCATGATGGTTGGAAGTGTTAAGAGGCATGGTGAGACATGCAGCTGGAGAGGAAAGCAAGAGCAGATTTGAAGGGCTTCGTGTATCCCTTCATCTGAAAATGGTGGAAGCTATGGAAGGAGTTTAAGCAGAGAGTGACATGACCAGCGGAGAATTTTAAAAAACGCATTCAGACAGCAATGTGAGATAGTCCGGGCCAGGGTAAGACCAGTTAGGGGGCTTGCTGAAGTCATGGGGCAAGAAGATAGTAGCAATGGAAAAGGAGGGGGTTAGAATTTGGGAGGTGCAAATTGTTAAGCACTGGACTGCTAACTGAAAGGCTGGTGGTTCAAACCCATTCTGTAGGCACCCCGGAAGTAAGTCCTGGTGATCTGCTTCTGAAAGGTTGTAGCCTTAAAAACTCTATGAAGCGGTTCTACTCTGCCCACACAGGGTTGCCATGAGTTGGAACCCACTTGATGACAACTAACAACAATAACAACAGAATTTGGGAGTAATTCAGGTGACACATAGACAGAGGTGGGCACCTGGATTTGTAGGATAAAGGAGATGAACTCTCAATTGGACAGCTAGCTGGGTGATGCCATTTATGAGACAGAGGATACCAGAGAAGAGCCAGTTTGTGGCTTGGGAAGTGATGAGTTCAGATGACAATTGCCATTACTCATAAAGAAAAGGGGCTTAGCTTTTTTACCTTCCTGTTCTGTGTACTTGCTCAGTTTATTATGGTCTTAGAAAAAATATGATACCCTCAGGGAAAATATTGGTTGTCAATAAAAATTAAATGCATTTATTTATTTTAACAAGGCTTATTGTTGTTATTGCAAAAGTAGTATACATACAGAAAATTTAGGAAATACAGGTAACCTCCCGTCCAAAAAAAGTTTTCTGTTACCCACACACAATGTTACAATGACTTGTAACATTTTGGTGTATATCCTTTTAGTTTTTTTCTTTCTGAGCATTTATATGTGTGTGTATATTTTTTTTCTAAAAACTTGGGTAATGTTCTCATGATTAAATATATCAGGCACATACTTCAATAACTAATAATTCTATAAGATCATTTTGGAGACTGCGTGGTATTTAGTTATGAATTCACTATATTTTACCAAATTGTATTCCTATTATAGACATTTAGGTTGTTTTCGATTTTTCAAATTACAAATATACTGCAATAAAGTAATTAAAATTAAAATTTACCTATTAACCTTTGAGATTTTCCTAGTACAATTAGATTATGAAATCAAGTTTGGGCATACTTTGTTTTAATAAAATGGTATACAAAGAAAAGTTGTTTTTAATGTTCTCTTAAATTCTCGGGTACAAGAACAAACTGATGTAAATAAATGTATATTGGAGGAAAATATTTATAAAGGATATTGGTGTGACTATTAAAAAGGACAGAGTAGAACTGCCCCATAGGGTTTCTAAGGAGCGATCAGTGGACTGAAACTATTGACCTTTTGGTTAGCAGCTGAGCTCTTAACTACTGTACCACCAGGGCTCCATTGAAAAGGAAGTATAGAACTTATTTGTGAGTTGAGTCACCCTCTATTTTCTTTTTTTTTTTTAAAAAAACATTTTATTGTGCTTTAGGTGAAAGTTTACATAGCAAATTAGTTTTCCCATCAATATTTCATACACAAATTGTTCTGTGACATTAGTTGCAATCCCCACAATGTGTCAGCACTCTCCCCATTTCCTCCCGGTCTTCTGCATATATTCATCTGGTTTCCTGCCCCTCCCTGACTTCTCATCTTTCCTTTTGGGCAAACGCTGCCCTTTGGTCCCATAAGTTGATTATTCAAAGGAGCACATTCCTCAGGGGTGTTATTGTTTGTTTTATAGGCCAGACTATTATTTGGCTGAGAGGTGGCCTCTGGGAGTGTCTTCAGTTTCCAGATAGAAGGTTGTTTTAGGGCAATAGTCTCAGTGGTTCCCTCAGTCTCTATCAGACCGGTAAGTCTGGTCTTTTTTTTATGAGTTTGAGTTTTGTTCTACATTTTTTCATCCTTTCCAACAGGGACCTTCTATTGTGATCCAGGTCAGAGTGGTCAGTAGTGGTAGCCCGGCACCCTTTAGTTCTTCTGGTCTCAGATTAGAGAAGGCTATGGTTCATGTGGGCCATTACTCCCTTGGACTAATTGTTTCATTGAGTCTTGGTTTTCTTCCTTCTCCTTTGCTCCAGATGGGAAGAGACCAACAGTTGCATCACAGATGCCTGCCGGTGAGTTTTTAAGACCCAGACGCTACTCACCAGAGTAGGATGCAGAACATTATCTTTATGAACTCTGTTATGCTAATAGACATAGATGACCCCCAAAACTATGGTCCTTAGCCTTCAAGCCCAATAGCTCAGTCCCATGAGGTGTTTGGTTATGTCTAAGAAGTTTCCATAACTGTGCCCCCTATGCGCTCTATTATGTATATGAATAAACATGCTGCACTTACAAATATGTATGTAGGAATATCCACAACCATACCTATATAAACACAAGGGTGTATTCCCTTATGACTTACCATACCTGTTTAACCTACATGACTGTGTATCCTCTTATAAATTATTGTTTGTCATTACTGTTGTAGCGGGATTGTATATGTTATAGTATTTACTGTGGTTGCACTTTATTCCTGCGTACCTCTCAGCGTCTTCCTTTGTCTTTGTGCATTGTGCTGACTTTCCCCATATTGTGTATGGTCTTTCCCTTCACCAGTATTAACTGGTATCTAGTATCTAGTTAGTGATTCTGACTCCCTTCCGCTCTCATCTCTGGTAACCATCAAAGAATGTTTCTTTCTGTGTGTAAACCTTTTCTTGACTTTTTATGATAGTGATCTCATACAATATTTGTTCTTATGTGATTGGCTTATTTCATTCAGCATAATGTCCTCCAAATTCATCCATGTTGTGAGATGTTTCATGGATTCATCATTGTTTCTTATCGTTGGGTAGTATTCCATTGTGTGTATGTACCACAATTTGTCCATTCATCCACTGATGGGCACTTAGATTGTTTCCATCTTTTTGCTATTGTGAATAATGCTGCAATGAACGTGGGTATGCATGTGTCTATTCATGTGATGGTTCTTATTTCTCTAGGATATGTACCTAGGAGTGGGATTGCTGGGTCATATGGTATTTCTACTTTTAGCTTTTTAAGGAAGCGCGATGTCATTTTCCATAGTGGTTGTACCATTTTACATTCCCACCAGCAGTGTGTAAGAGTTCTAATCTCCCCACAGCTTTGCCAGCATTCGATTTCTATTTTTTTGATCAGTGTCATTATTGCCATGGTGAGATAGTATCTCATTGTAGTTTTGATTTGCATCTCTCTCATGGCTATTGAGGAGCCCTGGTGGCACAGTGGTTAAGAGCTTGGCTGCTAACCAGAATGTTGGCAGTTTGAATCTACCAGCTGCTCCTTGGAAACCCTGTGGGGCAGTTCTACCCTGCCTTGTAAGGTCACTATGAGTGGGAATTGACTCAATGGAACTGGATTTGGTTTTAATGGCTAACGAAGGAGCCCTGGTGGCACAGTGGGTAACGTAATTGACTGCTAACTGAAAGGTCAGTCGTTCGAAATCACCAGCACCTCCGTGGGAGGAAGATGTGGCAGTCTGCTTCCATAAAGATTTACAGCCTAGCAAACCCTGTGAGGTTGCTGTGAGCCAGAACTGACTCAACAGTAGTGGACTTCGTTTGGTTTTTTTGGAATGGCTAATGATCATGAGCATCTCTTTATGTGTTTGTTAGGTGCCTGAATGCCCTCCTGGGTGAAGTGTCTGTTCATGTCCTTTGCCCATTTTTAAATTGAATTGTTTGTCTTTTTGATGTTGAGGTGTTGAAGTTTTCTATAGATTTTAGATATTAGACCCTTGTCAGATATGCCATTGCGAATTTTTCCCTCCAGTCTATAGGTTCTCTTTTCACTCTTTTGATAAGAATAGGTATTTAATTTTTAGGAGGTCCCAGTTATTTGGTTTATCTTCTGCTGTTTATGCATTTTTAGTTATGCTTGATAGTCTGTTTATGCCATAGATTAGGGTTCACCCTCTATTTTTAACAAGGCAGAGACCATGTTTCCTAATGTGATTTGTTTGCTCTAATGATTTTTCAGTGCCCCCTCCCCCTCCAAGGAATATAAAAAATGTTATTAACTCTTCAAAATGTGTCTAGGAATTGATCAACTTCATGGATAATTACAACTGTAGTTAAATTCAATTTCCTTTTGACTGTGTGTACAATGAATATTTTGCATAGATCTTTAAAAAATTTTTGCTTAATTTAGAAGCAACACTTGGGAATAGAAGATATATTATAGACTGTCTTTTTTTAAAAGAATTTTTAAATTGTACTTTAGATGAAGGTTTACAGAACAAATAGTTTCTCATTAAACAGTTAGTACACATACTGTTTTATGACATTGCTTAACAACCCCATGACATGTCAACACTCCCTTCTCGACCTTGGATTCCCTATTACCAGCTTTCTGTCCCCTCCTGCCTTCTAGTCCTTGCCCTGGGCTATTGTGCCCCATTAGTCTCGTTTTGTTTTATGGGCCTGTCTAATCTTTGGCTGAATGGTGAACCTCAGAAGTGCCTTCATTACTGAGCTAAAAGGTGTCTGGGGGCCATACTCTCAGGGTTTCTCCAGTCTGTGTCAGGTCAGTAAGTCTGGTTTTTTTTGTGAGTTAGAATTTAGTTCTACATTTTTCTCCAGCTCTGTCTGGGAACCTCTGTTGTGATCCCTGTCAGAGCAGTCAGTGGTGGTAGCCGGGCATCATCTAGTTGTACAGGACTTGGTCTGGTGGAGGCCGTGGTAGTTGTGGTCCATTAGTCCTTTGGACTAATCTTTCCCTTTTATCTTGTTTTCTTCATTTTCCCTTGCTCCCGAAGGGGTGAGACCAGTGGAGTATCTTAGATGGCTGCTCACAGACTTTTAAGACCCCAGACGCTACTCACCAAGGTAGAATGTAGAACATTTTCTTTATAAACTGTGTTATGCCAATTGAGCTAGATGTTCCCCGAGAGCATGGTCCCCACGGCCCTTAGCCCAGCAATTCGGTCCTTCAGGAAATTTGGATGTGTCTACGGAGCTTCCATGACCTTGCCTTGTAGAAGTTGTGCTGGGGTTCCCCAGTATTGTGTACTGTCTTACCCTTCACCAAAGTTGTGCACATAGACTGTCTTTTTTTTATTTTTATTTTTTATAGTCATCATTTTATTATTTTTTAAAAAATGGCAATTTACACCAAAGTGAAGTATCATACACTCAGAGGTTCCAGAAGGAAAGGTATTTGATGTCACTGAAAACAAACGTATTTGGTTCAGAATTAAAAACAAAACAAAAACACTTAACTGAATTAAGTTTACCTTAAATATTTGACCAAATCACTAGGCCTTTGGTTTAGCCTTTCAGTGCAGTGTGGACCAAGAGACGAAGTCTGATCAGTACTTCTACAGAAAACTATTTTTAGAATCTATAGAAAGCTATAAGAAAAGATAGACTGTCTGTTTTTGACTGATCATTCCTCTTATTGACTACACTGTATGCTAGGTGTTTACTCTCCTTGACCTTGTCAAGCCTCTAATAATTGAACATCTGAAATTCCTCTTCCTCAGTGAAGATACCGCAGACTACTTGTCTGGCTTGTCGGGACAAGACTAGACTCTTGATACCAGCACAAAAGGGATATGAGAGGCCAGTGATAAAGGGGTGGCCTCTGTCCAGACAACGGAATGCATGGATTCCCCAAAGTTTTTGGAGAATTACTGGTAGCTGTGGACTCACAGACAGCTTGGCTGATGGTAAATCCTACCTCTATGATATTATTGAGGTGGGATTAGTAGCAGTTATGTTAATGAGGCAGGACTCAATCTACAAGATTAGTGCTGTGTCTTAAGTCAATCTCTTTTGAGATATAAAAGAAAGAAGTGAGCAGAGAGACATAGGGACTTCCTAGCACCAAGAAACAAGAGCCAGGAGAATAGCATGTTGTTTGGACCCGGGATTCCTGCACTGAGACGCTCCTTGACCGGGGATGATTGACGTCAAGGACCTTCCCCCAGAGCAGACAGAGAAAGCCTTCCCCTGGAGCTGACACCCTGAATTTGGACTTCTAGCCTGCTAGACTGTGAGAGAATAAACTTCTGTTTGTTAAATCCATCCATTCTGTTATAGCAGCACTAGATAACTAAGACATATATATATTTACAAAGAGAGAGAGATAGCTCAAGGAAATGGCTCACATAGTTGTAGAGGCTGGCAAGTCCCAAGTCCACAGGTCAGGCGTCAGGCTAGAGGCTTCTTCTGACTCACATAGCTGCAGGGGCTGATGAACCAAAGATAGGCAGGTCAGATGCAGGCTGCTGGCTCACAAGCTGTGGAGGCCAAAGAATCCCAAGACTGGCAGGTAAACTGCTAGCTGAAGTGCCAAGAACCAGAGGTCAGATGATGATGAGCTGGATGCAGGATATAGAGTGAAAGCCTTGCTGGAACATCCGCTTATATACTGCAGGCAGGCCACACCCCCAAAGAAACTGCCTTTCAACAGATTGGCTTCTCATAGCAGATCACATCACGGAGTTAATTACATCATTACATAACTGCCAAACAACATCACAACTGCCAAACAACTGAGAATCGTAGCCCAGCCAAGTTGACACAAAACCTTAAGCATCACAGTCCACCCCTTGTCAACCTGGCACCTGTACACATCTCCTTAAACCATATATAATCTCTCAGTAAAGACAATTATAAAGTCATATTTGCACATAACATGATACAACTAACCTACATACAACTGAAAATGCACTAGCCCTATTTACATCTTATATTTTATAAGTGAAGAAAACAAAAATATTTGAGGCACACATACAAGGAAAAAACGCTCATAACAATTATAGTCCTCGTTTCTACAACTGGTCATGTGGTCTTAGCTGGTATTGAGAACTACTTTTTTCCACTGTCCATTCCGTATTCCCTTTACCCTCAGCAAGCACTTCAGCTGATTGTGGTTCTTTGCCTGGTGGGATGAACCAAACCTTCATTCCTGAAGGGTCTGGGCCATTAGTAGTCATGTCAGTATTGGGTTGCTGTAGTTTTTCACTGACTTTAATCAAAGAGCACTGTAGTACTAAGAGATGCCCTAGGGATCTCCTGTGTTCCAGACATACTCTGCTTTACCTCCATTATGTAATATCAGTCTGATTTCCTCTTGTTAATCAGGATCAGTCACACCAGACAATATGGTAACTCCCTTCTTTGCCTGTTGATCCAGAGGCATAAGGAGCCCAAAGTGGCCATTTGGCATTCTTAACTTCCAGTTCAATGGAATCTGTGATGTATCTCCAGGTGGGAACATTCCTCCCTTTGGAACTAAGACCTCTAGACCTGCAGAACATAGGGTCCCGGGGACAGGAAGCAAAACTTCTGTGAGAGAGTCATTAGGGGTAATAGAGAGTGGTGGCACTCCCATTTCCACCCCTTGATTCCTGAATCCATGAATCCTGGCTATGGGAGAAACCGCACCGTATACTGGATGCTAATTTAGAGTGTATACAGCCTCCTGGAGAACATTACCCCAACCCTGCGAGATATTGTCACCTAGCTGGTGCCATAATTGTGTCTTTAGAAGGCCATTCCATCATTCTATAAAGCCAGCTCCTTCAGGATGATGCGGAACATGGTAAGATCAGTGAATTCCATGAGCATGGGCCCATTGCCACACTTCATTTGCTGTGAAGTGAGTCTCTTGATCTGAGATAATGCTGTGTGAGATACCATGACGGTGGATAAGGCATTCTGTAAGTCCATGGATAGTAGTTTTGGAAAAAGCATTGCATGCAGGGAAGGCAAATTCATATCCAGAGTAAGTGTCCATTCCAGTAAGAGCAAAATGCTGCCCTTTTCATGGTGGAAGCTGTCCAACGTAATCAACTTGCCACCAGGTTGCTGGCTGATTACCTCAAGGGATGGTGCCATATTGAGGACTTGGTATTGGCCTCTGCTGCTGGCAGATTGGGCACTCAGCAGTGGCTGTAGCCAAGTCAGCCTTGGTGAGTGGAAGTGCATGTTGCTGAGCCCATGCATAACCGCCATCCCTGCCACCATGGCCACTTTGTTCATGAACCCATCGGGCAATGACGGGGATGGCTGGGGAAAGAGGATGACTGGTTTCCACAGAATGTGTCATCCTATCCACTTGATTGTTAAAATCCTCCTCTGCCAAGGTCAACCTTTGGTGGGCATTCACACGAGACACAAATGTCTTTTCTTCTTTGGCCCATTCAAAGAGGTCTATCCACATACCTTCTTGTCACCAATTTTCCAATCATGTTCCTTCCAAATCCCTGACCATCCAGCCAAACCATTGCCCACAGCCCGTGAATCACTATACAGTTGCACATCTGGCTATTTCTTCTTCCAAGCAAAGTGAACAACCAGGTGCACTGGTTGAAGTTCTGCTCATTGGGAGGATTTCCCTTCACCTCTGTCTTTCACAGAGGTCCCAGAAAGGGGTTGTAGTGCTGCTACTGTTCACTTTCAAGTGGTGTGTGCACATTGTGCAGAACCATCTGTAAACCAGGCACGAGTTTCCTCTTCCTCAGTCAACTGATTATAAGGAACTCCCCATAAGGCCATAGGTGCAGACTGGTAGAGGGTAGATAATGTGACAGGAGCAGAGACTATGGGCATTTGGGCCACTTCCGCATGCAACTTACTTGTGCCTTCAGGTCCTACTCAGGCGTGATCTTGTATATACCATTTCCATTTAATGATGGAGAGCGGCTGTGCACGTCCAACCTTATGACTCTGGGTCAGACAACAACCAGTTCATGATGGGCAGCTCAGGCTGTATGGTGACTTGGTGGCCCATGGTTAAGTGCTCAGTCTCTACTAAGGCCCAGTAACACACCAGAAGCTGTTTCTCAAAAGGATAGTTGTTATCTGCAGAGGATGGCAGGGCTTTACTCCAAAATCCTAAGGGTCTGCACTGTGATTCACCAATAGGGGCCTGAAAGACTCCAAACAGTGTGTCTATCTGCCACTGACACTTCAAGCACCATTGGATCAGCTGGATCATATGGCTCAAGTGGCAGAGCGACTTTCACAGCAGCCTAAATCTGTTGTAGAGCCTTCTCTTGTTCTGGGCCCCACTCAAAACTAGCAGCTTTTTGAGTCCTGTGATAAATAGGCCAGAGTAAACCCCAAATGAGGGATATGTTGCCTCCAAAATCCAAAGGAGCCCACTAGGTATTGTACCTCCTTTTCAGTTGTAGGAGGGGCCAGATGCAACAACTTATCCTTTACTTTAGAAGGAGTATCTGGGTATGTCCCACATAAGGGCTTGGCTGCTAATCAAAAGGTCGACAGCTTGAATCCACCAGCTGCTGCTTGGAAACGCTATGGGGCAGTTCTACTCTGTCCTGTAGGGTTGCTATGAATCAGAATTGACTCGATGACAATAGCAACAACAACAGCTGGACCCCTAGAAATTTCACTGAGGTGGAAGGTGCCTGAATTTTTGTTGGGTTAATTTCCAACCCTCTAGCATACAAATCTTACCAATAAGTCTAGAGTCATTGATACTTTTTCCTTACTAGGTCCAATCAGCATAATGTCATCAATGTAATGGACCAGTGTGATGTCTTGTGGAAGAGAAAGTTGATCAAGGTCCCTGCGGACTAAATTATAACATGGAACTGAAGAGTTGATATACCCCTGAGGTAGGACAGTGAAGGTGTATTGCTGGCCTTGCCAGCTGAAGGCAACCTGCTTCTGGTGGTCCTTCAAAACAGATATGGAGAAAAGGGCATTAGTCAGATCAATAGCTGCATACCAGGTACCAGAAGATGAATTAATTTGCTCAAACAATGTAACCACATCTGGAACAGCAGCTGCTGTTGGAGTCACTATCTAGTTAAGTTTTCAATAATTCACTGTCTTTCTCCAAGATCCACCTGTTCTTTGCACAGGCCAGATAGGTGAGTTGAGTGGGAATGTGGTGGGAATCACCACCCTTGTATTCTTCAAGTCCTTGATATTGGCAGTATCTCTGCAAATCCTCCAAGAATGTGATATTGTATTTTGTTTACTATTTTCTAGGTAGAGGCAGTTCTAATGGCTTCCACTTAGCATTTCGTACCATAATAGCCCTTACTCCACATGTCAGGGATCCAGTGTGGGGGTTCTGCCAATTGCTGAGTGTACCTGTTTCAATTATGCATTCTGGAACTGGGGAAATCACTACAGAATGGGTTCGAGGAACCACTGAACCCACTGTGAGATGGACATGAGCTGAGACTCCCTTAATAACCTGACCTCCACATGCCCGCACTCTGACTGGTGGGCCACAGTGACGTTTTGGGTCTCCTGGAAATAGTGTCGGTTCAGAGCCAATGTCCAGTAATCTCCAAAAAGTCTGATTATTTCCTTTTCCCCAATGAACAGTCACACTTGTAAAAGGCTGTAGATGCCTTTGGGGAAGGCTGGGAGAAAGATTGACAGTATAAATTTTTGGCAGTGTAGTGGGGTCTTTCCTCAAGGGGATCTGGCCTCCCTTTCATTCAAGAGGTTGTGGGTGTGTAAACTGGCCCAAGTCTGGGAATTGGTTGAGGGCCGTGACTCTCTATTATGGCTATTCGAGTTAGACTGCCATTCACTTGACCTGGAATTCTTCCATTTGTACAGTAAATATTTAGTAAATTTTTTGATTTACTTAATTTAATAGATTTCCCATCTACTTCACTCCTAGGGACACCATGACTAAGTAGCCAATGCCATAAGTCCATACGAATAAGACAATTCTGATTACTGCTTTGACTCTGCTGTCCATTATGGTAGCCACACCAACCTTGTCTTTGTTGATTGAGTGCCACCCGTTGGCCCCTGCCACCAGAGGCTCCAGTCAGCCCATTGTAGTTAGGTGTCTTAATTCAGTTAGGGCAGTTCCCACTGTCAAATCTGACTTACATAAAATAGCAATCACAGCAGTCTTCAAGGTTGCTGGGGCTCCCTTCACAAATTTGTTCCTCATAGTTGTGGTAAAAGGTGTGTCCTCTGGGCACTACATGTGTGGGTCTTTCAGCCTAACCTGATAAATTCACTCTGTCTTAGACATCTAGTGCTGCTATAACAGAAGTACCACAAGCTGATGGTTTTAACAAAGAGGAATTTATTCTTTCACATTCTAGGAGGCTAGACGTCCGAATTCAGGGTGCCAGCTCCAGGGGAAGGCTTTCTCTCTCTGTCTGCTCTGGGAGAAGGTCCTTATAGTCAATCTTCCCTGGTTGAGGAGCTTCTCAGCGGAGGGACTCTGGGTCCAAAAGATGCCTATTCTCCTAGCTCTTGTTTCTTGGTGGTGTGAGGTCCCCCTGTCTCTCTGCTCACTTCTTTCTTTTATATCTCAAAAGAGATTAACTCAAGATATAATCTGATCTTGTAGATTGAGTCCTGCCTCATTAAGATAACTGCCTCTAATCCTGCCTCATTAACAGCATAGTGGTAGGATTTACAACATAGGAAAATCACATCAGATGACAAAACAGTGGCCAGTATACATTACTGGGAACCATGATCTAGCCAAGTTGACACACATTTTTTGGGGGGACACAATTCAATCCATAACACACTGTAACATGCCAATTTCCCTAAGCCTTTGAATACCTTCTTGTACAGTGTACCAAGGCAGGTCTGATACTTCAACTTGATTTGGTGTATGCCACTTCATAACCCGTGCTTCACCAAACCAACCAAATAAACTATTAGAACATTTCCTAACCTCTTGAGCTGAAACATTGAATGAAGAATCTGTGCTTAGTGGGCCCATATCAATAAACTCAGACTGATCCAACTTTATGATCTGTCCACCATAATCCCATATTCTTAATAACCATTCCCACACATATCCCCCAGGTTTCTGTTTGTATTAGAAAATTCAAGCAGGTCTTTTGGAGTACCGTGTATCTCCTCCTGGATCACACTTTGTACTTTACCTTTTGGGGCTCTCTGGGACTTAAGTTATAGGTATATAAGCAAAAATGAATGGTGGGGATGTGTTCTGAGAACATTCAGCAATGTCTTGTAAGGCATCTGCCTCAGGTGATGCCCCAGGCAATGGCTCAGATGTCTCCCCAGGGGATAACTCAGACAAAGGCTCTTCAGACACAGCTGGGTTAATCTTATCAGATGATGATGGAAGGGCTAATGGTTTTACTGGGGACGGTGGATTAGCAGACAAAGATGGAGTAATTTCTTCAGATGGGAATTAGAAGGCTGGTTTGGAAGGAGCGATTCAATGGAATTTAGGGGGTCAGTGTCCCTAGCTTCCTGATTATATGCCCATATGGCCCCATCCCAAGTTTCAGGATCCCATTTCTTCCCAATCAATGCCCTCGCTTTAACTACACGCACCACTCAAGGTTGGGAATTCAGCTGGCATTGTAATTCAGCCACTCTTATGATAAGACTCTGGATTTGGTTTTCAGCAATATCAGCACTGTTACTACAAGAAATGAGGCTTTCTTTCAAGGCACAAATGGAAACTTTGAGGTTGTTTATACAGTGTTTGAGCTTTAACTCTGACGTCCTGAGGTCATCTCTTTCTTCCACCACTTTGTCTAGCAAAAGTAGGACAAATCAACCAGCTTCCTTATACCTCTCATTGTTAGAAAATTGTAGAAAGATATCAAACATGTGATCACCCAGAGCCTTACCTCTCACTAATGCCTGGTCTATTGTTGGTGATATTTTGCATATTTCTATTGCCACCTCATGCCTTGGATTAGCAGTGCCCTCTTTACAACTGGAAACAGAGTCATCAACATCTTTAAGACCAACCAAACTTGAGAACAAATTTAGAAAATTCATCCTTACAATTTTGTTTCTCTAGAACACTCTCAGTACAAATGTCTTAGGCTGGGTTTTCTAGAGAAGCAAAACCAGTGAAGTGTGTATATATATACATATAAAATATATAATGTATAATATATATATATAGAGAGAGATTTATCTCAAGGAAATAGCTTACATGGTTGTAGAGAATGGCAAGTCCAAAGTTCGTGGGTTAGGCGTTAGGCATCAGGCTGGAGGCTTCTCCTGACACATGTAAAGGCAGGGGCTGACAAACCCCAGATCCACAGGTCAGATGGTAGGCTGCTGGCTCATGGCTGCAAAAGCTGAAGAATCCAAGATTGGTGGGTAAGACGGCAGGCTGCTGGCCCAAGTCCTAAGAACTGGAGGTCAGATGCTGATGAGCTGAATGCAGGATCCAGAGCAGAGCAAAAGCCAGTGAGCTTTGCCAGAAAGTTCACATATATTGGATGTAGGACACAACCCCAGGGAAACTCCCTTTCAACTGATTGGCTGCTGTCTTAGTTATCTAGTGCTGCCATAACAGAAATACCACAAGTGGATGATTTTAATGAAAAGAAGTTTATTTCCTCATAGTCAAAGTAGGCTAAAAGTCCAAATTCAGGGTGTCAGCTCCAGGGGGAGGCTTTCTCTCTCTGTTGGCCTTCTTCTCTTCAGTGTTCCCCCGGACTAGGAGCTTCTTTGCGCAGGGACCCCGGTCCAAAGGATGCGCTTTGCTCCTCTGCTCCCGGCACTGCTTTCTTGATGGTATGAGGTCCCCCTGTCTCACTGCTCACTTCTGTCTTTTATATCTCAAGAGATTGCCTCAGGACACAATCCAGTCTTGTAGATCAAGTCCTGCCTTACTAACACAACTGCCGCCCATCCTCCCTCATTAACATCATAGAGGCAGGTTTACAACATATAGGAAAATCACACAGTACTAGTAATCATGGCCTAGCCAAATTGATACACACATTTTTTGGGGGACATAATAAACAGTTTAGGAGGCTAGAAGTCTGAATTCGCAGTGTTGGCTCTAGGAGAAGGCTTTCTCTCCCTGTCGGCTGTGGAGGAAGGTCCTTGTCTCTTCTGAGCTTCTGCCCCTGGGTGATCTTCATGTGACTTGCCTTGTGTCTTTCCCCATCTCTACTTTCTCACTTGCTTTTTTAATCTCTTTTATATCTCTGAAGAGATTGACTTAAGACACACCCTACACTAATTCTGTCTCATTAACATAACAAAGATAACCCATTCCCAAATGGGATTATAATCATAGGCATAGAGGTTAGAATTTACAATGCATATTTTTGGTGGACCCAATTCAATCCATAACATTCCACCCCTTGGCCCCCCCAAATTCATGTCCTTGCCACATGCAAAACACATTCACCCCATCACATCATCCCAAAAGTCTCAAATAAACTCCTAGTCCAAAATCTCATCTTCTGAATCATCTGAACAAATATGGGTGAGACATTGGTCATATTCCCTCCTGGAGCAACATTCCACTTCATCTGAGAACGTGTGAAATCTAAAATACAGGTTATCTGCTCCCAAAATACAGTGGTGGAACAGGCACAAGGTATACATTTCTATTACAAATTGGAGAAATTGGAGGGAAAGAAGGGATAATGGGCACCAAGCAACTCCAAAACCCAGTAGAACAATTTATATTAGCTCACAAGTCTTGAAAATAATCCTCTGTTGTCTGAGATTATCTGGGCAATGGCGCTGCCCTCCAGACTATGGGTTGGCCCTTTGGCCCTGGACTTCAGCTCTGCTTTCCAGGCCCACTGGGACAGCAACTCTGCTCCCTTGGCTTTGGATAGCCCCATTCTCCTAGTTCATCTGAGTGGCGACCCCACCCCCTTGGCCCTGGCAGGCCCCATTCTTCTGTCCCTTGGGCATGGCAGCCTCTTCAGCTTTGGGCAATGGCCCCATCCCCTTGGCACTTGTGAATGGTAGCCCCTCCTTCTGGAACCGAGATGGAGAATATCTGTTTCTTTGAAACCTAGTGGACCATGACCCCAGCCTTTGAAACCCAGCAGGCCGTGGTTCCATTCTTTGAAATGGAGGCAGCCCTGCTTCCCATGCTCTTTCCAACAGTTCAGCTGATCTCCAAGTTGCCCTAGGATGGTCGTTTTCTTTTCTTGGAGAACAACAGGTGTAGCTCCGTCAGCATGTTTCCCGCCTGTAGAATTCCAAGAGGCAAACAGCGTTCTTTCCTTTTGTTCTTCCTCTGTCCCCTTCAGCCTAAGCTGATGGGTTTTCAGCTGTGGTAGTTAGCTATATCCATCAGTTACAGGCTTAATCTCTTTAACAAAAGATTGTGTAGCCATATCCTTCATGAAAATTCTAGGACATGTGTCCTTAGTTTGTACAACAGAATTTTCCAGATCTTTAAGTTTTGTTTTCATTTTGCACAGCTCCTTTTTCAGTCCATCTCTTTCCTCTTGCATTTTACTATAAGTGGCAAGGAGAAAACACATGACACCTGTTATGGATTGAATTGTGTCCATCCAAAATATGTGTCAACTTGGTTAGGCCATGATTCCTTGTATTGTGTGGTTGTCTTCCATTCTGTGATTGTAATTTTACATTAAAGAGGATTAGGGTGGGATTATAACACCCTTACCCAGGTCACATCCCTGATCCAATGTAAAGGGAGTTTCCTTGGCATGTGGCCTGCACCACCTTTTATCTCTCAAGAGATAAAAAGGAAAGGGAAGTGAACTGGGGGAAGGGGCCTCATACTACCAAGAAAGCAGTGCCAGAAGCAGAGCGTGTCCTTTGGACCCGGGGTTCCTGCATGGAATAGCACCTAGTCCCGGGGAAGATTGATGACAAGGACCTTCTTCCAGAGCCGATAGAGAGAGAAAGCCTTCCCCTGGAGCTGATGCCCTGAATTTGGACTTCTAGCCTACTAGACTGAAAAAATAAATTTCTCTGTTAAAGCCATCCACTTGTGGTATTTTTTGTATAACAGTACTAGATGACTAAGACAGCCCCTTTAAGATCTTGCTTAGAAATCTCCTCAGCCAGATACCTAAGTTCATCACTTACAAGTTCTACCTTCCACATAATTCAGAAAAGTTCTTTGACACTACATAAAAAGCATCACCCTTCTTCCCTTGTCCAGTCACATGTTCATCATTTTTTTTAAAGCCTCACCAGAAGCACATTTAATATCCACATTTCTCATCCACATTTCTAGCAACATTCTGTTGCTGGTGCCGTATGTTTTCTCCAAGACAAGAGAGATTTTCTTTAAGGCCCTCCTCACTTCTCTCTGAGCCCTCACCAGTATTGCCTTTGACCCATAATTCTATCAACAGTCTCTTCACGGCAGTGTAGGCTTTTACTATTACCCATTGCTGTCCAGTTGGTTCCAACTCATAGTGACCCTTTTACTATTCAAACCCAAAACCAAACCTGTTGCCATTGAGTTGATTCCAACTCTTAGTGACCCTATAGGACAGAGTAGAACTGCCCCATAGAGTTTCCAAGGAGTGGCTGGTGAATTCGAACTACCAACCTTTTGGTTAGCAGCCTGAGCTCTTAACCACTGTGCCACCAGGGCTCCCCTTTTACTATTAGTCATCTTAAAACTCTTCCAGCCTCCGATCATTACCTAATTCTCAAACCACTTCCACATTGGAGGTTATTTGTTAGAGCAGTACCCCCACTTCTCTGTGTCAAATTCTATCTTAGTTATCTAGTGCTGCTGTAACAGAAATACCACAAGTGGATGGCTTTAACAAACAGAAATTTATTTTCTCAGTTTAGGAGGTTAGAAGTCCAAATTCAGGGTGCCAACTCTAGGGGAAGATTTTCTCTCTCTGTCTGCTCTGGAGGAAGGTCCTTGCCTCTTCTGAGCTTCTGCTCCTGGGCGATTTTCATGTGGCCTGGTGTGTATCTTCCCCCATTTCTGCTTCTTAGCTTGCTTGTTTAATCTCTTTTATATCTTAAAAGAGATTGACTTAACACACACCCTATGCCAACCCTGTCTCATTAACATAACAAAGATAACTCATTCACAAATGGGATTATAACCACAGGCATAGAGGTTAGGATTTAGAGGACATATTTTTGGAGGATACAATTCAATCCATAACTACCATACACATTGATTTTTTTAAAGTACTAAATTTGAATGTTTTAGAATATATGAGTAGGATGTTACTTGATGTATGATCTCATTAAAGTAAATGTAAAAATGCTATGATCTTGAATTGAAGAATAGAATATGTGGTTAAACGAGGAAAGACAGCAAATACTATGTGCTATCATGTTAGGGGTCTGGTTTGATCAAATATGGCATTTTTTTTTACACACTTTTCCTCTGAACAGTATAGGCTAGTTTGTCCTGATCTATCAATCTGACACTATTTTATGCAGACAAACAAGCAAACACTGCCAGCTTTTGCCTCAGAAACCTACACATTTAGTTGACTTGTTTTCAACAAAGTAACTCGGTTACTTTGATTCTTCTGAACGTGTGGACATGTCATCTCCAAGGCCAACAGGTTTCTGGCCACCATGTACTACCTAACACAGTCATAACATACTCACATGAGAATAATGTTATAATTAAAGGTTGCATTCCTTGGCCAGGGATATTTATCCAAATTACTCAAAAATAAAATGTAATTAAAGAAAAGATATGACCAGTGTAAGTTTCTAAAACAATAAAAAAACAGTAAAATTGTTTTCAGTTCCTATAAAATGGGCATACTGTATTTTTACTTTGATTACACCAGGGACCCTAATGATGTATAAAATGTACTCATAGTACTTGAAAATATAACTCCACTGCAGTGTAAATTTACTCTAAAACTAATATACTGGTGATAATAAACATTAAGCATTTAACTAACAACAATTTTGCTTCTTTCTCAGAATTTAGAAAGGCTTTTTGGTAGCATTTTGGAAGGCTCAGATTTCTTTAAAACATCTATCTAGGGAAATTTGAACTAATTTTCCTTTTATTTCTCTCTTGTAAAAATCCCCGTTAGCAAAAACATGCATTCAAAACCAATCCATTGATCTTATAAGTATATTTTATAAAAATGTCTCCAAGTGTGGTGATATGAGTTCCTTTATGAGGCCTTTTGCCTTGGTTCTTTGGAAAAACAGCTTGGGAGATTTTTCCCCTAACCCCTGAGGAGTTACCTTTGCCTCAATTCTTTGGGGAAGCAACTTGGGGAGAAGAGAGACTCCCGGGTTGTTTTCTACCCTAGAGGGTTTGTTACTTTTGTCTAGGTTGATTGGCATTTCCTGGGTAAGCTGTAAACAACTTCATGGTTTGGTACTTTTTGTCTGGCTCTGGGCTGAAGTCTGCTCTGGGATTTGTCCGTTTTATGCACCTTGCAGGGATTGGTTGATTTGCTATGGAAATAGCAGCTTGAAAATCCACCCAATAGGATTGAGTGGCTTTTGGGAATTGATTGGTTTGTTATCCTGCAGGAAGGGCCATGCCTTGAAATTGGCAAGGAGTTTGCTTATGTAAGCAGCCAACCCCCAC
Organism: Trichechus manatus latirostris; assembly: GCF_000243295.1. Classification (NCBI taxonomy): domain Eukaryota; kingdom Metazoa; phylum Chordata; class Mammalia; order Sirenia; family Trichechidae; genus Trichechus; species Trichechus manatus. The sequence goes on from NW_004443965.1 coordinate 21,186,424, forward strand.
AGATGTTTTTAGAGGCAAGGAGGAAAGAGAGAAGCAGAGAGAGATGAGAAACCTTCTAAAAGAGCTGTAATATGGGTCAAGGGCTGTAACACTGAAGATGGCGAAAGGCCTGGAAGGGGCCCTGCAACAGAGCCAGTAGTGAGAGGCCCGGAATAATTTTTTCTCCTACTTCCTCGTCTATTCTTTTCGTATCTTGTAACCCAATCCTGGAGAGAAATTGGGCCATTATAATGACTGCGATGAGGACCTGGTGGTGCAGTGGTTAAGAGGTCAGCAGTTTGAGTCCATCAGCTGCTTCTTGGAAACCCTGTGGGGCAGTAATGGCAGCAATATATCGAGTACTTACTCCATGTCAGGTACAATGCTGAGTATATTATATGTATTATTGCGTTTAATCCCCATGGGAGTTAGGGATCCTTAGACTCACTTATAGTTAGGGGAACTAAGGCTTATTGAGGTTCATTAACTTGCCTAAGATCACACAGCTAGAAAGTGGTAAAGCAAGTGGTAAAATTCAAGTCTATTTGACTTAAAGCCCGTGCTCATAACCACTGCAATGTGATCTTCCTATTTGGACATGTTCCTTGTCTGGGTACCTAGTATCCTCATGAGCCATCTCTGGCTTCTGAGATCTGTCTCCTTCCTATGGCAACCCATGCTTGGGGCCTTGCCCGGTAGTTTTCTCCCCGTTCAAAGCAGCGTTTTGAACATAAAATGATACTCGTGAAGAGTCTGCTTCTTAGTTCAAATAGATATACAAGACTAAATGGGCAGCTCTTGTCCAGACTAAATGGGCAGCTCCTGTCCGGAGGTGAGATGAGAAGGCAGAAAGGGATAGGAGCTGGTTGAAGGGACATGGGAAATCTGGGCTGGAAAGGAGGAATGTGCAGTCACATTATAGGGATAGCAACTAGGATCGCATAACAATGTGTATATAAATTTTTGTATGAGAAACTAACTTGAGCTGTAAACTTTCACCTAAGGCACAATTAAAAAAAAAAAAAAAGAAACTAAGAAACAAACAAACCAGGGCTTTGAACCAGTTTGGTCCAGTTCGACCCCCTGCTGAGAATTTGCGTTTTCCCCCCCAGATATACTGAATCAGAATCTACATTTTAACAAGATCCCCAGGTGATTCTTATGTGTAAGAATGTATGAGTAAGAATCACTTGGGGATCTTGTTAAAATGTAGATTCTGATTCAGTGTATCTGGGGTAAAAAGGCAAGTTCTCAGCAGGGGGTTGAACCAGAATGAACTGGTTTGAAGCTTTGATTCAAATTTACCCGTGTTAGGCAGAATAATACCCCCCCCCCCACAGAGATGTCCACTTCCTAATCCCTGGAATTTGTGCATAGGTTATGTTAAATGGCAAAGGAAATTAAGGTTGCAGATGGAATTAAGGAGATTATCCTGGATTAATCCAGGTGGACCCAATGAAATTACAAATGTCCTGTCCTTAAGGGGAAGACGGAGGCAGAAGAGTCAGTGTCAGAGTGATGTGATGTGAGAGAGATTCAACCACATTTGCTGGATTTGAACATGGGAGGAAGTGCCAAGCCAAGGAATGCAGGAAGCCTCCAGGTGTTGGAAAAGGCAAGGAAACAGATTTTCCCTAGAACCTCCATAAAGGAACTCAGCTCTGCCGACACGTTGATTTTAGCCCAGTGAGAGACTCATTTTGGACTTCTCATCTCTAGAACTGTAAGGTAATAAATTTGTGTTGTTTTAAGCTGGTGGTAATTTGTTACAGTAGTAATAGAAAACTAATACATTACCCACTGACTCATTCTTTATTAAGTTCTTCTGTGCAAGTAAGCCCACTTTGCAACCAGAGTTCTCCCAAGTGAAACCAAAACGTCTTTAGAAACGATATTTTAATCTGGGCAGCCATGGAAAAAACTTAAAAAACTCTCTCTCTTCCACTTCTATTCATGGGTGGGTTTTGGCCTCTAGTTGGTTCAGAAATTCTTCATCCTCATTTAGACTCTCTGAGGGAGTGGCTCATTCCAGTGGAGCCTAGCCTCATTCTGCCCATAGCAGGCTTCCTTCCTGCCCCCAGTCCCCTACAAGGCTTGCACCAAGAGTGAGCAGCTGTGGGGCCCACTCTGTGAAGGGGCATGTATATGCCCAGACAAGATGTGTTCTCATCCTTTGTGAAAAACCTAATGGCTGCTTTCTGGCTTTAGTCATATTCTTGAGCTAAACCTTTTGGGTATGACTAAGACATTTTGTGCCCTGAAATTAGGAGTGGTTTTGAAAAGTGACCTCAAGTATTAGGTTCCAAATATCTAAGCTTCCACAGCCATTTGTAGTTACATGTAATGAAGAAGCCTTTCCCTCTGCCCGTTTCTGTCGCCTATTTGCCAACACAGTTGTATCCTGTTGGTATTCAAAGTGGCTCAGATTTCAAGCACTACTTGCTAGAAGATTCCTAATTATATAGATGCTTTTGTCTACATATTCAGATAGTGAGTGGGAGGGAGACAAGAGATGTCAAATTCACAGCTTGTTTTTCTTCATTCCCTCTCATCAGACTCTGTTCTCTTATTCTCTTTCCAGACACCTGTTTTTTCTTGTTTTTTCCAGTTGACAGTAGTGTTTCTTCAGAATCTAGAGCTAACTCCTATGTGCTTCTTGGCTGAGGATACTTTTAATAGCTAATAGATGATGACAGAACCTAACATAAAGTTGAAGGGGGATTGTGGACACAGGATATGGGCAAATATATTTATTGTTGCCACTTGGAGAGTACATCATGCTCATCTATGGATAGGTGGGAAAAACCACTGACATGAGAGACTTTGCCCAAAATGGCTCTTTCAAAAGCATTTCAGGATAGTTGTAACTTCTACCATTCATTATTCCTTTTGTTTAAGTTAGTTTTTCCCATGTTGGTGTGTTGTGAAAAGTGTTTGGTGCACAGATAAATTTGGGAACTGTTGGGTTAAATGATATTGAGTAGTTTTCTTAGCTGCAGGCTGCCCAGAGTCTTTAATGTGTGAATGTGCATTATAACTGTTTACAAAGGGGTTCATCATGGGCAGCATTTCCTAGTGATTTAATCATGGAACATCTTTTTCATAGCATGTCTATTAATAGCTCCTAGAACAGAGTTCCAACAATAATAGTGTGGCAAACACTGAAGGTCTTTCTCAAAAGCTTTGAAGGCCCTTGTATTATCTATAACAGGTATGGAACTGACAACCCTTATCCAAGAATAAGTTGGCTGAAATTAGCTAACTAGATACTTAGGAAGGCCTGATAAATAGCTTCCTCTTTATTCAGTTTGAATCCCTGTTCTTTCATTACTGTGTGACTTAGGACTAAATATTTGACCTCCCTGAGCTTCTCTTTCCTCCTCTGTACCTTATGATTCCCACCTCACGGGGTTGTGTTGACCATCAGAGATAATGTCTGTAAGGCCCCTCACAACAGCCACCCACCATGCCCCCCACTCCCTACAGCAAAACGCTGTGAGAGGCTATGTCTACTTTAGACACTCTCTGGTTCAAAGGGGGAAAGAATTTCTTTCTTAACCAAACTGAACCTAATCCTGACCTAAATCTTCTCATCGTTTTTCCCCTCTGAAAGATGTGATCTTAATCAACATGACTTCTAAATACTTGGCAGGGTGAGAATGGGGTGACAGAGAATTAAAGGAAAAATGTTGAAGGACATTGTGTGTTAGAAGTTCCTGGGCAATTGTGTAAAGACAGACTCTTCAGTCGACAATGAAGGTATACTGCTCACAGATGTCCCAACTTCCCCTCCATTTTGTAGGAATGAAGACAGATAATTAAGAAGTAACTTGAGGCTCTACCCTGTGATGTATAACAGACTCTCATCAGACCTCCAAACAAACTTTCAAAATTAAATTCTTCTTTTTTTTTTTTACTATTTAAAAACTTGTATTTATTTTGTTGTTGTTGAGAATATACACAGCAAAACATACGCAATTCAACGGTTTCTACATGTACCATTTAGTGACATTGATTACATTTTATAAGTTGCACAACCATCCTCATCCTCCTTTTCTGAGTTTTTCCTCCCTCATTAACATAAATTTACTGTCCTCTAAGGTTCCTATCCTGTTGCCATCAGGTCGATTCCGACTCAGAGTGACCCTATAGAACAGAATAGAACTGCACCATAGTTTCTAAGCAGTTCCTGGTGGATTTGAACTGCCAACCTTTTGGTTAGCAGCTGTAGCATTTAACCACTATACCACCAGGTCCCCCACGTGTCTGTCAGTTTGTCATATTGTGGAGGCTTATGGGTTTCTGTGATGCTGGAAGCTATGCCACTGGTATTCAGGTATCAGCAGGGTCACCCATGGCAGACAGGTTTCAGTTAAGCTTTCAGGCTAACACAGACTAGGAGGAAGGACCCAGAAGTCTACTTCTGAAAAGAATTAACCAGTGAAAACTTTATGAATAGCAGCAGAACATTGTCTGACTCAGTGCTGGAAGATGCGCCTCTCAGGTTGGAAGGCACTCAAAAGACGAGTGGGGAAGAGCTGCCTCTTCAAAGTAGAGATGATCTTAATAACATGGATGGAGTCAAGCTTTCAGGACCTTCGTTTGCTGATGTGGCATGACTGAAAATGAGAAGAAACAGCTGCAAACATCTATTAATAATTGGAACATGGAATGTACGAAGTATGAATCTAGGAAAATTGGAAATCATCAAAAATGAAATGGAACGCATAAACTTCGATATTCTAGGCATTAGTGAGCTGAAATGGACTGGCATTAGCCATTCTGAATCAGACAATCATGGTCTACTATGCCGGGAATGACAACTTGAAGAGGAATGGCATTGCATTCATTGTCAAAAGGAACATTTCAAAATCTATCCTGAAGTACAACGCTGTCAGTGATAGGATAACATCCATACGCCTACAAGGAAGACCAGTTAATATGACTATTATTTAAATTTATGTACCAAGCACTAAGGCCAAAGATGAAGAAATTGAAGATTTTTACCAGCTTCTGCCATCCGAAATTGACCGAACATGCAATCAGGATGCATTGATAATTACTGGTGATTGGAATGCGAAAGTTGGAAACAAAGAAGATCGGTAGTTGGAAAATATGGCTTTGGTGATAGAAACAATGCCGGAGATTGTGTGATAGAATTTTGCAAGACCAATGACTTCTTCATTGCAAATACCTTTTTCCACCAACATAAATGGCGATTGTACACACAGACCTCACCAGATGGAATACACAGGAATCAAATTGACTACATCTGTGGAAAGAGACGATGGAAAAGCTCAATATCATCAGTTGGAACAAGGCCAGGGGCCGACTGCGGAACAGACCATCAATTGCTCATATGCAAGTTCAAGCTGAAACTGAAGAAAATTAGAACAAGTCCATGAGAGCCAAAGTATGACCTTGAGTATATCCCACCTGAATTTAAAGACCTTCTTAAGAATAGATTAGACATGTTGAACACTAATGACTGAAGCCCAGAGGAGTTGTGGAATGACATCAAGGACATCATACATGAAGAAAGCAAGAAGTCATTAAAAAGACAGGAAAGAAAGAAAAAACCACAATGGATGTCAGAAGAGACTCTGAAAGTTGCTCTTGAAAGTCTAGTAGCTAAAGGAAAAGAAAGAAGTGACGAAGTAAAAGAACTGAACAGAAGATTTCAAAGGGCAGCTGGAGAAGACAAAGTAAAATATTATAATGACATGTGCAAAGACCTGGAGTTAGAAAACCAAAAGGGAAGAACACATTTGACATTTCTCAAACTGAAAGAACTGAAGAAAAAATTCAAGCTTCGTGTTGCAATAGTGAAGGATTCTATGGAGAAAGCATTAAATGACGCAGGAAGCTTCAAAAGAAGATGGAAGGAATACACAGAGTCATTATACCAAAAAGAATTGGTCGGTGGTCACCCATTTCAAGAGGTAGTGTATGATCAGGAACCAATGGTACTGAAGGAAGAAGTCCAAGCTGCACTGAAGGCATTGGCGAAAAACAAGGCTCCAGGAATCGACGGAATATCAGTTGAGATGTTTCAATAAACGGGTGCAGCGCTTACTCTTCTATGTGAAGAAATTTGGAAGACAGCTACCTGGCCAACTGACTGGAAGAGATCCATATTTGTGGCTATTCCCAAGAAGGATGATCCAACCGAATGTAGAAATTATTGAACAATATCATTAATATCACATGCGAGTAAAATGTTGCTGAAGATCATTCAAAAGTGGCTGCAGCAGTAGGTCGACAGGGAACTGCCAGAAATTCAGGCTGGATTCAGAAGAGGACGTGGAACCAGAGATATCATTGCTGATGTCAGATGGATCCTGGATGAAAGTAGAGAATACCAGAAAGATGTTTACCTATGTTTTATTGATTATGCAAAGGCATTTGACTGTGTGGGCCATAACAAATTATGGATAACATTGCAAAGAATGGGAATTCCAGAACAATTAATTGTGCTCCTAAGGAACCTGTACATAGATCAAGAGACAGTCGTTAGGACAGAAGAAGGGGATACTGTGTGGTTTAAAGTCAGGAAAGGTGCGCATCAGGGTTGTATCCTTTCACCATACCTATTCAATCTGTATGCTGAGCAAATAATCTGAGAAGCTGGACTATATGAAGAAGAATGGGGCATCAGGATTGGAGGAAGACTCATTAACAACCTGAGATATGCAGATGACACCACTTTGCTTGCGGAAAGTGAAGAGGACTTGAAGCACTTAGTGATGAAGATCAAAGACCACAGCCTTCAGTATGGATTACATCTCAAGATAAAGAAAAGAAAAATCCTCACATCAGGATAAACGGAGGAAAGATTGAAGTTGTCAAAGATTTCATTTTACTTGGATCCACAGTCAACACCCATGGAAGCAGCAGTCAAGATACCAAAGACACGTTGCATTGGGCAAATCTGCTGCAAAAGACCTCTTTAAAGTGTTGAAAAGCAAAGATGTCACCTTGAAGTCTAAGGTGCACCTGACCCAAGCCATGCGAAAGCTGGACGATGAATAAGGAAGACCGAAGAACTAACGCCTTTGGATTGTGGTGTTGGCGAAGAATATTGAATATACCATGGACTGCCAAAAGAACGAACAAATCCATCTTGGAAGAAGTACAACCAGAATGCTCCTTAGAAGCAAGGATGGCGAGACTACGTCTTCCATACTTTGGACATGTTGTCAGGAGGGATCAGTCCCTGGAGGAGAAGGACATCATGCTTGGTAAAGTAGAGGGTCAGCGAAAAAGAGGAAGACCCTCAACAGATGGATTGACACAGCGTCTGCAACGATGGCCTCAAGCATTGTGAGGATGACATAGGACTGGGCAGTGTTTTGTTGTGTTTTAGATTGGGTTGCTATGCATCAGAACTGACTTGACCACACCTAATAACAACAAGCTGGAAGGAGGAAGATTGCATATCTTCAAAGGAAACTGAATGCATGATAATACTTAGATGAGACTCAGAAGTGACTTCAGAGACAATGGGGCTTGTGCCCTGTAATTAAGAAGGAAGGCCAGTCCCTACCAGTGTGACTCAGAGGGCTGACTGAGTTATCCTGTGTGTCCTCTCAGCTGCTATTTATGGGCTCCCCTGTTGCTGATATTTGTTGATTACTCACACAACCAGTCTTGCCTAAAGTAGTGTTGCTTAAAGAGTGTTGAGAATAGGGTGACAGGTGCTGTGGAAGAGGCATTTTTAAGAATATTTAGTAGCTGGTGCTTTTTAAAAGCTCTCTATGCTTCAAGTATAAGCATCCTAAAAGAAAATAAAGGTCAAGGCCCTTTTCTGTGGAGAGCTACAGAACGCTAAAACTTTGAGAGTGCCGACTTTAGTGAATCACAAGATGGCATTATTAAAGCTATAGATGAGAAAGGCTCAGGAAATCCGTAGAATGTGAAGGAGAGACATTGAGAGAAAAAGGCTGACGTGTAATCACTTAACGCTACTTAGGTTCTGCTTATCATTAGAGACAACAAAACAACCTCATAAACCGTATTAGTCTGTGTCTAGGTAGTAGACAGACTGCTTACTCAAAAGGCGTGATTGAAGAAAGATTAGTGAAGGGACTGTTTACAAAGGTGTGGGCAGGGTTAAGGGAAACACCCTGGAGCTCGCACCTGCAGGGAGTCATTACCACCCCAAGACCTAAAACGGCAAGAGAAGGGCAGTTACGGGCAGTTAGGAGAACCCAGAGAGAACTATCCTTTAGCAGAAGGCTGTCAGGCTTAACTGGACCCTTTGGTAGAGGAAAGCAGCCGTTGCCAATCTGCAGAGAGGGAGGTGGGGAATCAATAACCCACCCTCTTCTCTTCTCCTGTCCTCTTATCTCCTGCTGGTGACTTCCAGTGGCCAAACCACATAAGAAGTCAGAGACCAAAGGAACCTGTATAATGCAATCCATGAAGGTTGTCCTCCTGAGCCACTGAGCAGGGCAAAGAAGAGTGGAGAACGGATCTGGAGAATAGATAGAGAATGTCCATACACCAAACATCTTCAGCTACAGAGAAGAAGACCAGGTTAACGCTCTAGAGTTAGACAGTGCCAGAAGATTTTGTTGAACTCTTTTTTTTTTTGAGTTTATACTATGAAAAGACAAATATATTGAGTATGCATTTTAAACTTTATACACCTGTTGTCCCCTGGAGATCCTGATACTGGAGAAGGGTGTGTCTCCTCACTAAAGCCCTTTTGAAAACTACTCCTAAGAAGCAAGACAAGGGTAAACGAAAATATCCTGTTGCCCATCGAGTTGACTCTGACCCATTAGCAACCCTATAGGACAGAGTAGAACTGCTCCATAGGGTTTCCAAGGCTCTCCTCTTTACTACAGAAGCAGACTGCCGTATCTTTCTCCTGCAGAGTGGCTGGTGGGTTTGAACGACCAATCTTTTGGTTAGCAGCTGAGCGCTTAACCACTGTGCCACTAGGGCTCCTTAAGACAAGGGTAGACTGTATTAAAGTCGTGTATATATGAAATGTTTAGTTTAACTCATAAACTCATTGAATAGTTGAAATAGTAAAGAAAGGGTCTCAGTTTGCACCTAGATTTAATATTTTAAATATTTCCCACTTTAATATTTTCACCCAGATTTAGCTTAAATTTATCCATTAATTCATTCAGCAAACGTACTGAGCTTCTGCTTGGTGACTGCAAAAGGCCTATAATAATTTGTCTCTTAATAACCCAGTCCCTCCCTGGGCCAGTAGCCACCACTGTCAGGTCTGATGATAGGTAGTGAGGAAAAGATTAAGAAAGTGACATTTAAGCAGACACCTAAAAGACGTGACCCATTTTGGAAACCTGTTGCCATTGAGTTGATTCTGACTCACAGTGACGCTATAGGACAGAGTAGAACAGACCCATAGGGTTTCCAAGGAGCAGTTGGTGGATTTGAACTGCTGACCTTTTGATTAGCAGCCATGCTCTTAACCAAAAGAAGTAGGAAGGAACCAAATATAAAGCTCTGCATGAAGAGCAGAGAGAACAGTAAGCTCAAAGGTCCTAGGTTTGTTTGATGAACATCTAGTGGGGACAGCCAATGGTGCTAGGACATGGAATAAAAGCAGGCAAGGCCTGTTCATGCAGGGTTTTGTAGGTCAAGGTAAGAAACTGAATTTTGTTCTGAGGGTGGTGGGTAGTTATAAGGTTCTGGCAGAAGAGTGAGACGACAGAATTGATCTTTAAAAAGATCACTCTACTGCTATGTGGCGAATTGATTTCAGGGGACTGGATCCCAGGAGACAGTCTAGGTGTCTATTGCAATGGTCTAGGCAAGAGATGATGGTGGGACCAGTAGAGGTAGTGAAAAGCGATTGGGCATGCATACACTTAATACCAATACTCCTATCCTTTTAATAAAGGATGATTTAATTTTCTAAACAAAGATTGTCTTTGTGGAGGGAGTTCAGGGAACTTCTACCAGTTAAAGAAAGTTTAATTACTGTTGTCTAAATCAGTGGATCTCAAATTCACTTTATTAAAAATACAGATTTCCCAACCTCATACTCTGAAGAGTCTGATTCTCCAAGGTCTAGAAATCTGCTTTTTCGGTTTCAAACTCTTGAGAAACACAAGGTAAGTATTTAGTAGCATCCCCTAGTGTTGGCTATTTGAAATTGCAGATGTAACAAATTTAAAATATTTTACTTGGAATTTTCCACCACCCCGTCAGTGTGTCAGATTGTGGTGGCTGCGTGTTGCTATGATGATGGAAGCTATGCTACTGGTATTTCAAATACCAGCAGGGTCACCACGATGGACAGGTTTCAGTGGAGCTTCCAGACTAAGACTAGGAAGAAAGGCCTGGAGATCTACTTCCAAAAATTAGCAATGAAAACCTTATGGATCACAACAGAATATTGCTCAACATGCTTGCTTTGGGCACATCATCAGGAAAGGATCAATTGCTGGAGGAGGACATCATGTTTGGTGAAGTAAAAGGCCAGCAAGGGTGAGGGAGACCCCTGATGAGATGGTTTGGTAAAATAGCTGCAAAGATGAACTCAAACATGCTGGTGATTGTGAGAATGACGCAGGGATGGGCAATGTTTCTTTCTGTTGCACTGAGGTTGCCATGAGTTGGAGTCAACTCGATGGCATCTATTTATCTATCTTGAATTCTACATACAGATTTGTTATATGTCTAGTAGCAATGTTTAACATTTATGATAGACCTAGTTAGAGCAAGTTTTATGGGAATAACCAAGTGAGAATGAAACTCCTCCTTCTCCAGTGATTATAGTTAGAGAACTCTCAGAGGTATTAAAGATAAAATATAGTTGAAACTTTGTAAGTAGTAATTAGTTGGCCATTACAATGTCAAAAAGCAGTAATAGCTCTGAACCCACAACCCAGCTGACTGTCAGTGTGCTACACGACTAGAGTAATTGCAACTGTGGAGATAAAATAGAAAGATAGCAGCCTTTTCTTAAAGTCATAAAAAGCCAACACTTAGTTTGGCTGCAGAACTTAAACCAGGGCTTTGAACTAGTTCGAACCTGTTCAGTCATGGCCAGTGTAGTGAAACCGGAGCAGACTTGAATTTTTAAAATTTGGGTGATCCGGAACCATAATCGGAACAGGAAAAATTACCGATTGAAGCCCTGGAATGGGAGGCTCAGAAGAGGCATAGTGAGCCATTTCAGGACCCTGATGCATGAGATTGGATTATTGCCAGGACTGAGGAACGCGACACACATTCAAAAAGGCGCAATTGGCCGCCATCTTTGAATGGGGCACCATTGTTACCTGACTGTGCAAAATCCCACAGGCAAGAGATTTGGTTGCTATGCAACACCTACTCTGACCTTGTTTTCTAAGAGGGAGATTAAGTTTCTAGCAGGGTTTTGACCTGTGATTTTTTCCTGTTCTGATTATGGTCTGGTTCACTCAAATTAAAAAAATTTGAGTCTGTTTAAGTCTTGATTCTTGACCGTGATCGAACCAGGAAGAACCGGTTCGAAGCCCCGATTTAAACCAGCCATGGAAACATAGCAGTACCGTTACCAGTGGATAGCATCCCCATTGCTCTAGCTAGGCTAGAATAAGTTATTATTTGGACTGTAACTTATCTTGTTAGTTTGTCATTTGGAAATTTCTCCTCTAGAGTGTCAACCAAAACTTGACCATGAGGCCACTGCTGTCTCTATCTTTGACTGCTTTGATACCTTTTTCCCTTGGGCTTTCCAGAGGGCAGAACAGAAGGCAGCCCAGGGTTGGAGAACCCTGGCTATATGAGGAGAAAATATTCCAAATGGGAGTCTTCCTGGAGTACTGTTTCTATACTCAAGTTGGCTGGAAGAATCTTGCAGCTTCATAGTTTTTTGTTTTGTTTTTCTGTTTAATTATTATTCTCAGGATTCTCTATAAACACTCATCTTGCATTTCCACCTTCCATGTTTTCTCTTAGTCAACATAGGCTCATACTTGAATTAGAATATTGTCAAGTACAAATTACTTATATTCCGGAGCCCTGGTGGCGTAGTGGTTAAGAGCAGATGAGGAAGCTGAGGTGCAAATATAGTAACTGCTCTAAGGCTGCATGAAGGGTTAGCTGCTCAGCTGGAGCTAGCATCCAGGGCCTCTCATGGTAGTCCGATAGTACTCACAGGGCAGTACATTCTGTGATCATCCATCCCCTCAACATCTGCTTGTCTTTTCTCTTCTTTCATCCCTATACATACATGCACACAGCCACACACATAACCACACACATGCATGCACATTCAGTTTCTCTTTGTTTTCCCTTTCCTTTTTACAAATCGCCTACCCTCTTCTCATCTTGCCAAACTGGCCAAAATAGGGAAAATTAGGTAAGTCAAACCTTAAAAAAAATTCTGTATTTTGAAAGAAACTCAAATGAAGCCTCCAGCCCTCCAACCCCCATGAACTATATTAACTGGTACTTATTGTGTTACCCTATTTTGATTTGTTTTTGTGGGCTAAGGCTCTGACAGAAAAAAAGGTTTATTTGTTACAACCCAAGGGGAAGAACTTGAAGGAGGAAACAGAAAACAAAAGGAAAGGTGAGCCGAAAGATCGAATAACTAATGAAGGGAACATGAAATGCAAATCTGGACATGCCTGCATGTATTTTTCCATTTAGAAACAAACCTAAAAGCAGAGTAGTGCCTTTGTTTTATTTTTTTTCCCCTCAAGACTTGCCTTCTCTTAGTAGTGCACCTGGACTAAACTTTAAGCCTGCCATCTAGTGGTCTCTGCAAACATGTACAGGTATTGCAATGTCCAATACAGAGAGTTGATTGTCCAGGATATAAGCTGAAAAACTCACTATTGGAGGGAAAGCTTCAGCTGCTTTCCGGTTAATACAGTAGGTGGAGACACACACTGAGAACTGGAAGATACTCACCATTTTTTCATTTGGCTCTTAGAAGAATGTTCGGCACTCAGAGTTACTGAAACTAAGTTTGATCAACTATTTGTGATGTTTCATATTTCCAGCATGTTTTCAATTTTTGAAAAATGTTAAGATTTCATGATTTTAAGCACATAGTTTCTAAATCATTTGACCCCACACATCATTTGTTTAGATTAAATACCGTGTGCAGAGATTTGGGGGAAGGAGGTACAAAGGTTGGGAAATAAGACATATTTGGACCTAATTACAATACAGAGAAGTGCTATAAACAAAGAGAGTATACCCACATGTATATAATATGTTATATATAGTATATAAATATGAGATATATATATATATTATATGTACAGATAGTCCACGATTTACGATGGGGTTCCGTTTCGAGGACTCTGTGGTAAGTTGGTTCTGACATAAGTCAAATACCTCCTTTTTTTTTTTAGTTTTCCTTATCATTGCCTTTTATTATCAATATCTTTGTAAATCTCATCTTTGAACATCTGCCAATGATAACATCAGCAAATTACGTGTTGTAACATTGTGTGTAGTATATATTATGAATGGTAAGATGTAACAAAAACAAAAACAGATGGTTGTGTCATGACTCAAATATGTTGTAAGTCAGGGACTACCTGTGTGTGTATATATATATGTATTTACATACTCTGTATGTAACATATTGTATATGTATGTGTGTACTCTCTCTTTGTTTATATATATATGTATACACACACACACAGAGTAACTGTGGGCCCAGGCCCTGTGTTAAGTATGCCTACATGTTATTTAATATTTATGATAACTCTATCTTTTTACATAAGAGGAAAGGGAAATTCAGAAAGAATAAGTAACTTTTTCAAGTTCATATCGCTGTTAAATGGTTGGAATTTGAATTCAGATTTTCTAATTCCATCCTCATTTTGGCTAACTTCAACAGGCCTTTATTTTGAGTCTACCATATGCCAGGCACAGTGCTGGGTGCTAGATATGCAAAGATGGAAGGCGCAGTCACTGGCTTCAGGTTCATAGTCTTGTAGGGTCTGGGCATATGAAGAAATAATTATACTACATCATGGTATATGCAATAGAGGAAGTATGTTACCTTCTGAGCAAAGCAGACAAGGCTGTTCATTGTACGCAAGTTGTCATGCTTTCTGTCATGTGACCCTGTTATCTGACCATGACTTGAATTGATGAGGAATCAATTGGTCAAAGGCAACCATCTTTAGGCTTAACCAATGGGCTCTGGGGAAGCCTAATAGTAAAATTCTGGGGAAGCCTAATAGTAGAATTCTGCCCAATAAGGAAGTGATTCACTGACCCAACAGATTGTCTGTCACAGGCAGTTTCCTGTGTGATAAACTCAGAAAGCTAAAGAACCAGAGTATAATTAGGAAGAAATAAAAGTGGAGGTAACAGTGGAACTGCTAAGAAGCAGAAGCACAAATGGGCAGAGAGGGAAGCTAAATTGTGAGTATGGCAGAGTCACAGCAATAAGGAGTCAAAGGTCCCTCTTTGCAGGGGGAAACAAATAAACAATGACCAAAAAAAATCCCTATTGCCCTCGAGTTGGTTCTGACACATAGCAACCCCGCAGAACAGAGTAGAACTGCTCCATAGGGTTTCCAAGGCTGTAAATCTTTTCTCTCTTGGAATAGTTGGTGGGTTCGAACTGCGGAACTTTTGGTTAGCAGCCAGGTGCTTAGCGGCTGCACTACCAAGGCTCCTTTGGAGGGGGAAGCTACTGTTATTTCCTCAATGACGTTCCAGGTAAATGCTTAGACTGACGCCTATGCTTCCTTATTGCTGTAGTGTCCTTACAATCACCCACCTCACTTGAGGTCACCCAAGATGATCTCTGGTCCTTGCAAATGAAAAGAATCTAACTCCTGCAGTCCTGCAGCGGTGCAGAGAAGGGAGTGAGGAATTGTGGCTGGAAAAGCAGATTCAGCAAGGCATCACAGATGGGGATACCCAGGCAGAGTTCTAAGGTATGACTAGGAGTTTGCCAGGAAGACAAAGGTGTAGAGACCGCTCCGGTAGTCCAGTGCTCAACATCACCAGTGGCAAAACTTAAATCTCCAGGTCCTCCTTTCAGTGTAATGACACCGGAAATTCTGTCTTCAGGAACCTGGCTTTGAGAGAGGGGAGTGGGAGAGGAGTCATGGAGACTCTAGAACCTGAAACCTGGTGTCTCTGACCATATGGTGGGGCTTGAAACATTGACATATTCTTTTCAGCTGAACAGCTGTACCTTTAGGACTATGTGGTATTGGGCCAGGCATTAGTGAAAATCTATAGGATATATACAAGGAATAATCTTGAGGTGTCATTATTACAAGTGATTTGGAATGGGAAAAGTTTTAAATTTGTATAATCTTTAAAGGTTTTATCGTATATGAATTAGTATAAGCCTACCTGGCTTATTATTATTTTTTGTACTAACCTGTGGAAAAGCCAGGAACCCCAGTAGAACTGCACTCAAAGAAACAGAGTCCTAAGAGTCCCTGGGTGGTGCAGATGGTTAATGTGCTTGTCTGCTAACCCAAAGGTTGGAGGTTTGAGCCTACCCTGAGGCACCTTGAAAGAAAGGACTGACATCTGCTTCCAAAATATCAGACATTAGAAACTCTATGGAGTGTAGTTCTTCTCTGACACAGATGGAGTTGCCATGAGTTGGTGTTGACTCAACAGTAACCGGTTTTGGTTTAACAGCAAATATAAAGTAAAAAACAACTACATTTTTTACCGATTTCAAAGAGGATCTGATTCATATTGTAGAGGAACTGTTTAAAATCTTCTTTTCCTAGTCTTCTCACTCTTCACATTTTTCACATCTGAATAATTAAAACTGGAAAGGCCCCTGCCCCCAAGCCCCAGGAGTGGGGCTGCCTGAGAAATCCTGCAGTGACACAGGACATTTTCCTCTCAGTAGTTTTGACCCTGAGGATATTTTCGTTGAATGAATACAAATATTTTCATCAGAATTATTCCAACATTGCTGAGAATATCATCAAGAAATTATTTTCTGGAGACAACGCTTTTGAGTTAATTTAATTCTTCGATAAAATTTCTTACTGTGCTGTTAAATACTTCTCAGTATTTTTGTTTTACTGAACTAATTTAGATTTAATTCAATAATTACATTTTGTATCCGTATTAAATTTCCTGTCTTTCTTCAATTTTGAATTTTCTTTTGTTGTCATTTTCTACCAAGTCTAATTTTCCTGGGTCAGATCTTGCAGGTTTAATTTTTGACAAGGAGATTTGATTCTTTAGTTAGTTTTTAAAGTCAATAGCAAATTTTACTGTGTGTAGTTTTTACCTTAGTTTTATTTTGTGTGATTTCTACAAAGTGTGTAATTTTAACTGGGTCAATTTTTGTAGTTTTGAGAATTAACCAGCATGAGATTCTTTAGCCAGTTTCTTGTCAATATCAAATTTAGTAGGTATGGTTTTAGCTATTCTAAGTTTGATTCTGTGTTGATTATTTCTACCATGTCTTTTTTTTTTTTTTTTATGGTGACACGTTAAAAATACACTTGAGGTCAAAATACCAAGCTTGTAACACCTTGTTTTCATTCACTGCTGTTCTATTTTTTTTTTTTTTTTAATAGTAGCATCAACATGTCTTCATGGAGGCCTGGGTTTCATGGGTAAAAAATGGTCTAGAAGTGAGAAGTTCTCAGTATCTGCCTTTTTTTCTGTCACTTACTACTCCTGTGTCTATGGCCTAATCAAACCAAAAAACGAAACCTGTTGCTGTTGAGTTGATTCTGATTCGTGGCAGCCACGTGTGTTAACAGAGTAAAACCGCTCCGTAGGGTTTTCTTGGCTGTAATTTTTATGGAAGCAGATTGCCAGGACCTTCTTCTGCAGTGCTGGTGGGTTTGAACTGCAAACTTTTAGGCTAGTATCCAAGTGCAGACTGTTCGTACCACCCAGGGACCTATGGCCTAATAGTTCTCATCTAAAAGTGGAGGGATTTAAATGTTATGAATTCTAAATTGCATTCTAACTCTGGTAGTCTGTGATTTAAGTTCTTTTCTGTAGTGGTTGACCTGTTTGACCATTGACTTGATTCTTATTTGACTCCCTCTTCCTCCCCTATCCTCCGTCCCCCATTAACCAGTGCCTCCTGACAACCAGTCTGCCTGTTCTCTGTCAGACCTGGGCAGAAGGCTCTGACCTTCCCCACAGAACTCTGAATTTTGTTCCTACCCCTCTTGGCTTCTGACCTGCTCCAGAGATCCATTATTTTTAAGTTTTCTGAACTCAGTCCATGCCCTTTCCGATTGAACAACTGCCATGCCAGGCTGGGCTAAGAGAGTCTTCTTTACCTCTGGCCTCCCTCTGCCTAGAAGCTACAAGGTCATCAGCGGCCACTCTGAACCCTGTCTTTCCTTTTCCCTACTTCTCAGTCAGTCTTACTCCTATCACCTCTCTTTTTGAATCAGGCATGGAGAGAGAATCTTGGGGTTTTGTGAGTGTGGTTTAGGGTGGACCATCCTTGGGGCAGAAGGAGGTGGGATGGAACCAAGGCATGCTAGGACAGGAAGGGGAGATAGGATAGACCACACCATTAAGAAACTTATATCAATTAGGATTTTACCAGGAAACAGACCACTCAAATTAGAATAATCTGAGGGGAATCTAATAACGGGACTATTTACAAAAGTGTGTAAGGAATCCATAAAGGATAGCGCAATGCTCTTAGGTTCAGTTGTGACTCCTGGGGTTGAAGGGCTGTAGGGAGGGAGCAGTTACTAGAACCTAGAAGGAGAAAATCATGCAGAGATGACTGGAAGGCAATCCTGCAGGAAAGAAGTCAGAGCCATAAGTACCCTGGTCTTATTCTCCTCCTCCCTCCCTCTTATTTCCTGCCGGGGATCTCCAATCGGCATAACCCAACTGGACCAGAGGAAAAGGGAGCCGGTTGATGAAACCCGTACAGGTCAGTGTCACCAGGTAGTGAGTAGCGTGAGAAGGGTGGAGGGTGGCTCTAGGGGTGACAAACAGAAGATAACTGTCAAGGCTGCTCTGCTTACTTGATCACGTATATCCCAGTGAAATTAGGCTAAAGAAAGACTAGAAGGGACGGGAATCAGCATACCTGCCTCGTCTTAGGTGAGAAATGAGCTTTGGACTTTTGTTAATTCCAGTTCTTGTCATTGTATGAGTCATCTCTTTTCCCTGGCAGCTGCATTCTGAGCCATGATCCCAGTCCCACAGTGGTTCTTGGCAACTGAAGACTGGGCTGGATTGATTAGCTCACTTTGCTCGTCTCTGAGAAGCCTATGAGGTTTCGCTACAGTGGAAGCTTTGTGCTGTGGGAAGGCAGGATAGAAGGCTTTGGATATATGGATGGGGTGGATGGAATTCTAAGAATAGAGAAAGGGGTGGAGGGGGAGGGTAAGAGAGAATGCTGGAAGGGTGCCAGCGACAAACCTGGCCAAGGGGCAGACTTGGCTTATATAAGAGGGCATTTCACTGGGATCAGTGTTTGTAGAGTTTCAAGAAGCTTTAAGTGGTGTGAGCTGCCTCCATTGCCTGAGGTGCAGTGAACAGACTGAGGTGCTGCAGTGGTGGGGGTGAGGGGAGACAGTAGGCCTCTCTCCCTTCAGAGTCCTGTGGCACATATGATTAATTTTGCCACTGAACATCACTGTTCTGATTTAAACACCACTGCTAATGGACAGCTTTCACCTTAGTTTATTTTTCAGAGGTGGAGAGAGAAGAGAAAGAGGAAGGAAGGAGAGAGGGGCACACACACACAGACACACACAGACACACACAGACACACACAGACACACACACACACAGATTGTGATTGTTCAACTCACTGTCAATGGATGAGTTGGTTCTTGGTTCCTCTGATTCAATTGATGATACATATTTGTATGAGGGTGGGTTGGTAGGTGGTGAGGGGTACCCCAGCAGGAGCAGAATAAGCTGTGGACTGAGCAAAAACTTAGAAGCATGTCTATCACAATCATGCTGTGGGTTAGTGGCACAATACGTACTTAGAATTTTCTCTTGGAATATTAAAAACCAATATACTGTAAACCTATGGCAAGTAATCTTTGCTTCATTGTACACTGGACAGTGCCTGGAAAGGAGAGAGATCACAAAGGTGTGTGAGGGAAACACATGACCTCACCTCACTTACCTCAAGATGTAGTATCCTTACACAATACTACACTTACACAATACTTCGCAAGATGTAGTATCCATCTTGATCAGCATCACACCTTTCAAACATTCATTGGAAGGAAGAAAAAGGGAAGTGAAAGGAAAAGAATGGAGAGAAGAGAAATAAACAGATAAAGATAAATTTTTCTAGAAAGAATTTTATTGTCAAGTAATTTCCTGAGGGAACAAAATCTTCTGAGAAGTATCAAGCATAATCTTTCCCTTTCCTTCTGTTTTTTTTTCTATTCCTTATAAAAAAAATCTTTGAATTTTGTATTAAAAACAAAATATATTTCTTTTTATTGAGTCCTCTATAATTGTATAGGAATGTGTATCATTTCTCTCCATAATTTTGAGAATATTTTTGAAGACAGTGACATATTCTGACTCTTTAAGAACAAAACAATTCAATTTAAAAATCGCTGAGTGACAGCAATCAAAGTTCTGAAGTGACGCAGTTCGCTTCAGCACTTGTTCGAAATGTCATTAGGAAACCAACATATAGCGGGTTGTTATGGCAACCGGAATACCAGAGTTTATAACACCACTGTAATTAATGTTATCCAAACGTTATTAATCTTTCAGCATCACTCACATTTTCTGAAGGAACAGCAGTTTTGGTTCTCCCAGAATTTTTCAATAGTGTAATCCGTTGCAGCTTTTTTTCACATTTTATTTTACTTTCAAATAGATCTTACTCTGACTTTGCTTTAGTGAAATTAGCTATTGCTTCTACTCCTTTTCTCATTCTATTTTGCCTGCTATTTTTTGATAAAATGTCAAATAAAAAAAAAAGAAAGGGATTACAGCCAAAAAACAGAATAAAGTATGAAGATAAAAAGATTATACATTTAAAGTAGAAAAACTGAGAGAAATATTGAACTATATTGCATACAGATTTGTAGCATTAACTTACATTTGCATAGCACTTTAAAATCTTTAAAGAAGCTTGCATGTATTATTTAATATAACAATCCTGAGAAGACAATATTTTTGGGGTGCCTGCTATGTGCAAGAGAATGTGATCTGCATACATTAATTTTTTTAGTTCTTTCAACAGCTCTGCAAGATCAACAACCCATTGCCATCAAGTTAATTCTGACTCATAGTAACCCAGTAGGACAGAGTAGAACTGCCCCATAGGGTTTCCTAGGCTGTAAATCTTTATGGGAGCAGACTGCCACATCTTTCTCCCATGGAGTGGCTGGTAGATACGAATCGCTAACTTTTCGGTTAGCAGCCAAAAGACGGATGGTTCTAAAATATGCCTGCAAATTTACACTCCTCCCTTTAAAAGGTAGAGCCTAATTTACCACCCCTTGGATGTGGACTGGACTTAGTGATTTGTTTCTAGTGGTTCATGTGGCTGAAGTGACAAGGTATGACTTCCAAAGCTAGGACATAAAAGATAATGCTATTTCTGTCTTATTGTCTTGGCTTTTTTGGGGAAAGCCAGCTGCCTTGTTCTGAGGATTACTCAAGAGGGCTATGGAGAGTGGCATGTGGGGAGGAACTGAGCCTCCCACGAATAACCAGCACCAATTTGCCATCCATGTGTGTGAACCACCTTGGAAGTAGATTCTCCAGCCCCAGTCAAGCCCTCAGATGACCGCAGCCCTGGTTGATATCTCGACTGTAACCTCAGGAGATACTCTGAGTCAGAAACTGCCCAACTAAGCTGACCCACAGAAACAAACCCACAGAAACTGTGAGGATAATAATGTTTATTATTGTGTTAAGCCACTGAATTTTGGGGTACATCAATAAAAAATTAATACAACAAGTGTTTTTCCCATTTTAAGTAGAAGAAATTGAAGCTTTTAAAATTTCAGTTAATTTACTTAGGCCACATATCAAGGACAGGGAGCATAGGACTACAGACCCAGATATTTCTGTTTCTGAAACTCATGCGTACTTTGTACAATACTAGGGAATCATTATCTTCATTTTAGGGATGAAAAAGCTGATTCTGGGAGAGGTAAGTAACTTGCTGTCTTAGTTTCCTAGGGCTAAAAGACAGATTACCACAAAGTGGGTGACTTATAATAACAAATTTATTCTCCCACAGTTATAGAGACTTGAAGTCTGAATTCAGAGTGCCAGCAAGCATGTGGCCTCTCTGAAGTCTGTAGGGGGAAGATCCTTCCTTGTCTCTTTCAGCTTCTGGTAGCCACAGGCATTCCTCGACTTGTGGCAGCATAACTCCAGTCTCTGCCTCTGTCTTGACATGGCCGTCTTCTGTCTGTGTGTCTGTTTTCTTATAAGGACACCAGTCATAAACAGATTAGGGCCCACCCTAACGCTCCAGTATGACCTCATCTTAACTACATGTGTAACGACTCCATTTCCAAATAATGTCTTATTCTGAGGTCGTTGGAGTTAGGACTTAAACCTATCTTTTATGGAGGACACAGTTCAACCCATAAATTTGCCTGTAGTCATACTGCTGGTTAGTACCAGAATTCAGATCATAATTTTTGTTTTCCTGCATAGATAATATATTTTGTAAAACATTTGATACGTATAGTTGAATAAGTTAACAAAGTAGAAAATATCCCAGCATTGAAGAAGTTTTGTTAAGTACATAAAATTATAAGTAGATACTCACGTTTTTAGTTGAAAGTCTCAAATTTTAAATGAGGGGGTGGTTAAAAATTTTTTTTTCATCAAATCATTAAAACCATTGAGAAAACAGCTACTTTTAAGAGCAAAAGTATACTCCTATGTCTCATTTTTGTTTATTGTGTGTTATGGAGTGAATTGTGTCCTCACAAAATAAGTGTTGAAATCCTAACTCCTATACCCATAAACATGACCCTGTTTGGAAATAGGGGTTTTTCTTTCATTATGTTAATGAGGCCATACCAAAGAAGGGTGGGTGGGTCTTAAACCTAATCACTTCTGAGTTATTCAAAGTCCAGAATAGACACAGACACACATAAGAGGACGAAGACAAAGGAGACAGCTGCATCTATAAACCCAAGGAATGCTAAGGATTGCTGGCAGCTACTAGGAGCTGAAGGAGCCCTGGCGGCACAATGGTTAAGCGCCCAGCTGCTAACCGAAAGCTCAGCAGTTCGACTCACCTGCTGCTCCTAGGGAGAAAAGAGCTGGCGATCAGCCTAGGAAACCCTATGGGGCAGTTCTAATCTGTCCTATATGGTCAATTATGAGTTGGAATTTACTCGACAGCACACAATAACAAAAACACTGGGAGCTGAAATAGACAAGGAAGGACCTCCCCCTAGAGCCGTGCCCTGAATTCACACTTTTAGCCTCCTGAACTATGAGATAATAAATTTCTGTTCTTTAAAGCCACACACTTTTGCTATTTCTGTTATGGCAACCCTACGTAACGAAGACCGTGTTGCATTTTCGGAGCACTTTTGCACACCCCAGTCCATGTAGCTTCGTTGCCGTGTGGCCACTCAGTCATTCAGTACTCATTATAAATTAAACACAGCCATGGCCCTGAAGTCAGCATCAAGTGGCCAGCTTGCCAAAGCTGACTGCAAAGGTAATTGAGTGGCAAATGAGAGGTTGCCACAGTTGGCCCTTAGCAGGCACAGCAGCACAAAAGATGACTTCTCTAGTTTTCCTTCTAGCCTCCTAGTGTCCTCTTTCCCCTGCGTCTCACAACTAGGGATCTCCCATTGCCCTGAGGTATGACTACCCACCCCTAAGCTCTTGCTCTTCTTCCTCTCTAGTCAAAGCTCTCTTTCTTTTACTTTAAACTAGGTAATCTTGCATTTTCCCTTCTCGTTTGTAGGAAGAAGTATAGTTCATCTCCAGTTGATGAAGGAAAGCCCCTTTTATAGGAGAATACCAGAAAATATAGATAGAAGGAAAAAGAGAATAGAAAACTTACATTTTGCAATTTCTGATGAAAAATTCTCATACTCGATGGCAGTGGGTTGGTTTGGAATGAAAAACTGGATGCTAAGATCATTAGGTAAAAGGCTGTTGGGGAACAGTATATTTTCAAAGTGTCAAAGTCAAATCCCACAGATGACTTGCTGATTGCAAAGGGAAATCCTTGCCCTTACAGTGGAGAGAGAGGTCCACCACTACCTTAACCAAGTGATCAAGTTCCTTGTCTCTAATAGCAGGAAAACCAACATTATATGTCCCTGATATGATGTAAGATGAGAGTACAGTATTAGAAACGAAATATTCTTGTTAAAAATATTTCATCTGAATCTAATCAAGTCTTTAACTTCCAGTTTATAAAAAATTCAAGGAATAGAAAACAAATTAAACACCACCAGGCGGAAACAATCAGACAAATCTAGAATGTGACTCAGTCTGTAAAACAACTGGCATAATTTCTTCAAAAGGTCAATGTCATTAAAAAAAAAAAAAAAGGTTGGGAGGAACTGCTCTAAATTAAAAGAGATTAAAGGGACATAACAAGCAAATATAAATTGATTGGATCCTGGCTAAAAAATAATCTATGTAAGATACCTTTGGAACAATAGGAGAAATATGAATATGGACTGGGAATTAGAAAATATCAGGGAAATATTATTAATTTTGTTATATGTGTGGGCCAATTATCAATTTATTGCTTCAGCTCCTTCAGTACTTATTCTGTGATAATGGGCCGGATTCTAAGCGTTTCTCCTTTACAGTGAGCAAAATGTTAAGCTTTGTCAGTAAAAGGCACAGGAGGAATAATGTAGGGATAAGGTGGCTACTCTTCCTGGTTCTGTAATACTGCATTTTGCTCTTTTTTTTTTTGCTCTGGCTGTGCGGTTGGTCAGCATTGTGTATGTGTTGAGGTGGGGGCATCTGATAGTGCATGGCCTCAGCTGCAGGTCCAGCCCAAACCTGGTGACCACCTTGCCATGACTCTCCCGACACTGTCACCGTGTGCTCCAGACCTTGTGCCTGCAGAGGCACCCTACTCCTCTGAATGCTTGCTCATAAGCCTTAACTCTCCTGTGCCTTGGAGGGTTGTTTCCTGCTTGTCTGATGACTGTGGACCAGCTCTGCCTGGCAAACCCAGTGGACTTCTCTACTACCCACTGGACTGCAACCTGCATTCTCCAATGAGATCAGAACTCATCCTTGTTTGAACCCCTTTCCAAGTATGTCCTTATTTGGATACTCTTCCTCAGGTCTAGTGTACTCTTTGGAGTTCTCTTTAAATGTTTAGAGTTACTCTCCTGTGTTACATTAGTAATTCTTTATAACCATCTTTCCCTTTTAAATAACTGTGTGGTTTCTGTCTCTTGATTGGACCCAGACTGACACAGTGTGATGCTGGAATTATGGTCATCTAGGAGAAATTTCTTATTTTTAGGAGATGCATGCTTAAGTATTTATTTATTTATTGTACTTCAGGTGAAGGTTTACAGAACAAATAGTTTCTCATTAAACAGTCAGAACACATATTGTTTTATGACAACCCCACGACATGTCAACACTGTCCTTACTCAACCTTGGGTTCCCTATCACCAGCTTTCCTGTCCCCTTCTGCCTTCTAGTCCTTGTCTCTGGACTGCTGTGCCTCATTAGTCCCGTTTTGTTTTATGGGGCTGTCCAATCACTGGCTGAACGGTAAACCTCAGAGGTGACTTCACCACTGAGCTAAAAGGGTGTCTGGGGGCCATACTCTCGGGGTTTCTCCAGTCTCTTTCAGGCCAGTAAGTCTGGTCTTTTTGGTGTGTGTTAGAATTTTGTTCTATACATCCTTCTCCAGCTCTGTCCAGGACCCTCTGTTGTGATCCTGGTCAGAGCAGTCAGTGGTGGTAGCTGGGCACCATCCAGCTGTACTGGACTCAGTCTGGTGGATGCCTCGGTAGCTGTGGTCCATTAGTGCGTGCTTAAGTATTTAGAAGTGAAATGTCACATTATCTGCAACTTACTTTCAAATGGTTCAGCAATATGTATGTGCGGGTATTGATCTACCTATTTATCTATATGTGTGCCATGACACAAGTGTGCATCAGGGTAGTATCCTTTCACCATACTTATTCAATCTATATGCTGAGCAAATAATCTCAGAAGCTGAACTATACGAAGAAGAATGAGACATCATTAACAACCTGCGATGTGCAGCTGACACAACCTTGCTTGCAGAAGGAAGAGGACTTGAAGTACTTACTGATGAAGACCAAAGACTACAACCTTCGCTATGGATTACACCTCGACATAATAGGGAAAAAACAAAGTCACAACTGGACCAATAAGCGACATCATGATAAACAGAGAAAAGATTGAAGTTGTCAAGGATTTCATTTTACTTGGATCCACAATCAACGCCGCCAAAAGCAGCAGTTGAGAAATCAAGTGACGTATTACATTGGTCAGATCTGCTGCAAAAGACCTCTTCAAAATGTTTAAAAGCAGAGATGTCACTTTGAGGACTAAGGTGCACCTGACCCAAGCCATGGTATTTTCAATTGCCTCATATGCATGTGAAAGCTGGGCAATGAAAAAGGAAGCCTGAAGAAGAATTAATCCATTTGGATTATGATGTTGGTGAAGAATATTGACCATACCACGGACTACTGGAAGAACGGACAAATCTATCTTGGAAGAAGTATAACCAGAATGCTCCTCAGAAGCAAGCATGATGAGACTGACTTTGGACATATTATCAGGAGGAACCAATCCCTGGAGAAGGATATCATGCTTGGTAAATTATACGGTCAGCAAAAAAGAGCACGACCCTTGTTATGGATTGAATTGTGTCCCCTCAAAATATGTGTGGTAAATCCTAACCCCTATGCCTGTGGTTATAATCCCATTGGGAATAAGTTTTCTCTATTATGTTAATGAGGCAGTATCAACATAGGATGTGTGTTCAATCAACCTCTTTTCAGAATTAAAAAAGCAGATTAAACTAGCAGGCACAAATGGATGGGGAAAATACAAGGCACATGATTTCCAAAGAACGTAGGAACTGAAGTGGAAAACAAACAAGGACCTTCCCCCAGAGCAGACAGAGACAGGCGGCCTTCCTCTAGAGCCGGCACCCTGAATTCGGACTTCTAGCCTCTTAAACTGTGAGAAAATAGAATTCTGTTTGTTAAAGTCACCCACTTGTGGTATTTCTGTTATAGTAGCACTGGATAACTAAGACAACTCTCAACAAGATGGATTGACACAGTGGCTGCAACAATGAGCTCAAACATACCAACTATCGTGAGGATGGTGCAGGACCAAATAACATTTGTTCTGTTACGCATGGAGTTGCTATGTATCGGAACTGACTAAATGACATCTAACACTAGCAATAACATGTATTTATGTATGTATGTATGTATGTATGTATGTACAGGCAGTCCCCAGATTACAAACGAGTTCTGTTCCTAAGTCTTTGTTTAAGTCGAATTTGTATGTAAGTCGGAACAGTTAGGTACAGTTCGTATCTAACATCAGTTAGTCAGATGTTTGTGTTAGTATATAGTATATGGTGTACATTTCTATGCATAAAAAACATTAAAGAAACACTTCCAGGTACACTAAAACATTTTTAACATAATAATATAGTAATAATAATAATAATGTTTTGATGTGCGATGCAAAGTAGTGTCCATTTGTTATTACAACCCATTGTATGTTCCTTGAATTTTTAATATAATAGGCTTTATGGAGGTTGGTTTGTAATTACGGGTTGTACGTAAGTCAAACATTCATAACCAGGGACTGCCTGCATATGAATAAAGAAAATATGGCAAAATACAAAATGTTAGGAATTACTGAATCTAGGTAGAGGGTATACGTGTATTTACAGTTCCTATTCTTCCAAGTTTTTGTATAATTAAATTTTTTCATAATTAAAAGTTGGAGAGAAATTCTTTCCTTCCTTTCAGTATCTTTGCTTAGTGTGAAGAGGGAGAGATTCTGATTATTATATTGAAACAACACACTTTTGGTAAGAATGGTTGGAGGACTTAGCTTAGTTTCTTAACCCTGATTGTTCACTAGAATAGCTTGGGAAGCTTTTAAAATGATCTATTTCTAGGACCCACACAAAAATTTGCGAATCAGATTCTCCAGGATCTGGTTCTTTTAAGGATAATTAGCATTCTAAAGGAGAAGCTAATTAATCATTAGGGCAAGGGTGAGGTGCATAGCTAAATTCCTTGGGGGAGATTTTGCAAATTTCATTTATTTGCTCCCAAATACTCTAATATGTTCTCTTAAGGGAGCATGCCAGAATTTGAGAAAAGGCTTGTGGTTAGAAATAGCTTCCCCTCATGAAGCTGACAAGTCCCCTCAGTTGAAAGCTACTGATCTAAATGGACCCCTAATTGGTAGTACATGTGACTGAAAATTTGAGAAACACTGTTCACGGCGTGCTATGCTGGTTGTTCCATCCTCTTATGTCCCCAGCAAAAATGCCCAATGGCTTGGCCATCAGTCAGTCTCAAGCCCCTTTCCTAACAAAGACACAGAGGGAGGCTTCCCCCACTGCAGTCCCACTCATCAGGAAGGGACACACTGGCACCTTCCATCACATTGTTACTTCTCACACCCACCTTTCATTAGTCAACATTTTCCATTACCAAAATTACAAATATTTCAGCATCTTCCTTCTTCATTCATTCACTCATTCAATATTATAGTATGCTGTTGATGCCCTGCCCAGTTGCCTGCCCTTGGATCCCTTTAACCCACCTCCTAGCTTCTGTACCTTGTTTCTACTGGCTGGTATTTGTTTCCTCCTTCAGAGGATTTCTCTTGAGCTACTGGAGCTGAGAACCAGGAGTGTCTGGGAGCTTATATTCCCTTGGGTGCCCATTGACAATGACTGACTGGTGAGGGAGTACAAACGGTTAGCTCCCTTGCCTCTGGGTGACATTAACTCTGAGCTGGAACATACAGTCTAGAGCTCCCTTCAGGATTAGACTGAGGCTGGGACTTCACCTGCTTCCCTCACTCCCTTCCCACTTCTTTAATAAAGCATTTGCACACTTACCCTACCTTCAGGTCTGCTTTA
Source organism: Trichechus manatus latirostris (assembly GCF_000243295.1). Taxonomy (NCBI): domain Eukaryota; kingdom Metazoa; phylum Chordata; class Mammalia; order Sirenia; family Trichechidae; genus Trichechus; species Trichechus manatus. The sequence goes on from NW_004443965.1 coordinate 21,214,445, forward strand.
AAGAACCCAACCTAAGACAAATATATACTGTCATTGACCAATTTTTATGGAGCATCTGTTTAGTGCCGGGCCCCATTCTAGGTGCTGAGGATACAGCAGTAAACAAAACAAGGTCCCTGTCCTTGAATAGCTTTCATTCTAGGAGGGCGGATAGACAAGTGACAAGAGTGTATGTCTGATGATAACAGACACTATGGTGAAATACATAGCAGGGTGTTGGGGTTAGAGTGATGGCAGTGATAGGGAGGTGCTGTTTGAAAGTAGGGTGATTGGGGAAGGTCTTTGATAAGGTGATATTTGAGCAGAGATCCTGAATGGGGTGAGGGAGTGAGGCATTTGGATATTTGGCGGAGGAACATTCAGAGGAGAGGGAACAGGTTATGTAAAGATGCTAAGGCAAGAGTGTGTTTAGTGTGTTTGAGTAATAGCTTGGAGGCCAGTATGGCTGGGGAGAGAGATACAGGGGGAGACTGATGGGGGATAAGGTCTAAGAGACAGGGAGGGGGAGGAGCTGGTGTCAGATCCTGTAGGGTCCGGTAGTTCATTATAATGACTTTGGCTTTTATTCAGAATGGGGTGGAAAGCCACTGGAGAGTTGGAGCAGAGGAGTACCATAATTTGATTTTCATTTTTAAAGAGTCATTCTGGTTGTTGTGTTCTGAATAGGCTGTAAGGGGCAGGGAGGAAGCAGGGAAAAAAGTTAGAAAACTGCTGGGCAGTAACCCAGTGGGAAATAACGGTTGCTGGGACCTAGGTGGCGCAAATGGTTTGTGCTCAACTGCTAACCTAAATGTTGGCAGTTCAAACTCACCCACCAGTACCACGAAAGGAAAAGCCTGGTAGGTAATGTGCTTTCATTAAGGTTACAGCCAAGCAAACCCTGTGGAGCAGTTCTGCTCTGTAACATATGGAGTCGCCTTGAGTCAGAGTCGACTCGATGGCAGCCAACGACAATAGGACCTGGTGGCAGTGGCTGGGGTGGAAATAAGGGTCAAATTCTGGATATGTTTAAAGGGTAGATGTGGTGGGCTGGAGGTATAGGGTAAAAGAGAAATAAATCAGTTTTGACTCCAAGGTTTTTGTCCTTAGCAACTGAAAGAATGGGCCTGTTATTGAGATGGGGAAGGTTGAGGCACAGGACAGCTAGTTTTCTTTATCCCTTGGACTCAAACCCATAATTTTATTGTAAAAGGCTAGCTTTCAAGAGATGAAACACAAATGTAAAGGTAGGTAGCATAAAGAAAAAGATTGATTTGATTACATAAACATCTTAAACTTCTGTATATGAGACAGAACTTGTAAGATAAATTAAATCTTTAAAAATTATTTTAAATCTGTGTGAAAAAAGGATTTGTATCCTTATTATATAAAGAAATCTTAAAAATCAAGAAAATGAGATGTATCTTCAAAAGAAAAAAGGAAAAAAATCACAAGTACGCAATTTATATATGTAAATGGAAAAGATGTAAAACTTTATAATCAAATAAATTCAAAATAAAAATGGGATAATTTTTTTTTAACCTATGAAGATTTAAAAAATTGATTATACCTAATATTGGTGAGTATTCAGGGAAATGAAATCTTCAGTAATTCAAGGTCACAAATGTATAGTATTTTTGTAGCAACAAGACAGTATGTGTCAATATCCATACTCTCCTGGCCCATTTATTTAACTTTTAGAAATTTAAAGGAAAAAATGTGATATACCAAATAAATGATGGTGCTTCCAAATAATGGGATTTTAAATAGTCATCAAAATAATAATTTAGGAGAAATTTCTGAAAACAACAACAAACAAACCAAAAAACTCTAGTGGCAATCAAGTCAATTTCAACTCATAGCAACCCTGTGTATCTCCGAGTAGAACTGCGCTCCACAGGCTTTTCAGTGGCCGATTTTTCAGACGGAGATTGCTAGGTCTTTCTTCCTAGGCACCTCTGAGTGGTCTTGAACCTCTGTTATGGATTGAATTGTGTCTCCCAAAAACATGTGTTGTAAATCCTAACCTCTATGCCTGTGGTTATAATCCCCTTTGGGAATGGGTTGTCTTTGTTATGTTAATGAGGCAGGATTAGTGTAGGATGTGTTTTGGGTCAGTCGCTTTTGAGATATACCAAAAAACCAAACTCATTGCCAGTGAGTCAATTCTGACTCATAGCGACCCTATATGACAGAGTAGAACTGCCCCATAGGGTTTCCAAGGAGTGGCTGGTGTGGATTTGAACTACTGATCTTTTGGTTAGCAGCCACGCTCTTAACCACTGAGCCACCAGGGCGCCATTTGTGAGATATAAAAGAGATTAAACAAGCAAGCAAGTAAGCAGAGATGGGGGAAGAGAAACGTCAAGCCACATGAAGATCAGCCAGGAGCAGAGGCTCAGAAGAGGCAAGTTCTCCACAGTCCACAGAGAGAGAAAGCCTTCCCCTAGAGTCAGCACCCTGAATTTGGACTTCTAGCCTCCTAACCTGTGAGAAAATAAATTTCTGTTTGTTAAAGCCTTCCTTTTGTGGTATTTCTATTATAGCAGCGCTAGATAACTAAGACAACCTCCTACCAAAACTTGTCTCGAAGATTGATTGTTTTGGATCTACTTTAAATCTGTGCGTTTCTAGCTGTTGGCCATTCATCCTTGAGTTATTCCTCTTGTCTGCCTTCTGTTAATATTGCTATACCTGGCATAACACAGTTTATAAGGAAAATGTTTTACATTCTACCTTGGTGAGTAGCGTCTGGGGTCTTAAAAGCCTGTGAGCAGCCATCTAAGATACTCCATCCACTGATGAAGATACAAGGAAAAGATTAGTCCAAAGGACTAATGGACTGCAACACCACGGCCTGTACCAGACTGAGTCCAGTACAACTAGATGGTGCCTGGCTCCCACCACTGACTACTCTGACAGGGATCACAACAGAGGGTCCCGGACAGAGCTGGAGAAGGATGTAGAACAAAATTCTAACTCAAAAAAAGACCAGACTTACTGGCCTGACAGAGACTGGAGAAACCCCTGGAATATGGCCCCTGGACACCCTTTTAGCTTAATAATGAAGTCATTCCTGAGGTTCACTGTTCAGCCAAAGATTAGACAGCTCCATAAACAAAACGAGACTAATGGGGCATGACAGTCTAGGGACAAGGACTAGAAGGCAGGAGGGGGCAGGAAAGCTGGTAATAGGGAACACAAGGTTGAGAAGGGGCGGTGTTGACATATCATGGGGTTGTTAACCATTGTCATAAAACAGTATGTGTACTAACTGTTTAATGAGAAACTATTTGTTCTGTAAACCTTCATCTAAAGTACAATAAAAAAATATTGCTATACCAACAATCATTAGAAAAGGCATGAAAACATACTGAACAGGTCCATTTTTATCAATTTGGATCTTCCCTTTTAGACTTTTTTCTATGCATATGCCAACATACACATGTAACGTTTTAAATTTATGCTTTTAATTAATTTTTTTTTACAAAAATGGGATCATACTTTATATATTGTTCTGTTCTTCCCTTAAGAGTATCTCCTGGGCATCTTTTCATGTCATTACATGTATGTCTACCTTATTCTTTCTTGAACAGCTGTATAGTATTTCATTGCATGAATGCATGTACTTTAATTTAATTTTTCAAATTTCATATTTAGGTTGCTTCTAATTTTTTGCTATTTTGAATAATGCTGCAACAAATAACCTTGTGCATATAACTTTTGCACCTGTGTTTTTCTGTAGGATAATTTCCCAGTAGTGGAATTGCTTGTTTAAAGGATCTGGACATTTAAATGTTGATAGATATTGTTAAATCCCTCTTCAAAAAGGTTATCCTAATTTACACTGTTACCAACTATGTATGAGAGTGTAGTTCTGGTCTAAATTAATATTAGCCTTACTCAGGCTCTCAATACACCTTAGGATTCCTACTATTCATTTTTCATCAGTTCCCTTCCCTATTTTACTGCCCAAATAACACTGCCAGGACTTTTATACTCCTGAGACCTCTAATTTAATCCTGCCCTTCTCAGGAACTTATCTCACTTTCTGCTCTGTCATCATCAGTGTGATGACTTTTCATGCTGTTGCTTGTTGCCTCATGATCTTAAAATGGCTGCTGCAGCTCCACACGTTACATCTACATTAAGGGAAAACGGGGGATGGATAGTGCCAGTTTTGTTTGTCTCTTTTACCAACAAAGTAAAGCCTTTTTAGAAGACCCTTGGAGGACGTCCCCTTGCATCTCTTTGTCAATAAGTAGGTTACATGACTGTCTCTAGCTGCAAAGGGCTATTTGAGATATTTAGTATCTAAAGGTGGAACAGGATCATCATGAATGTGTATACCAATATTGACTTATTGCTAGAGCCTGGACATGCTGCCACTCAGAATAAAATAATGGTTCTGTTAATATGAAAGAAGTGAGGAATGGATATTGGGTCATCAGCCAAAGTATTAGTCAATAATATATATTTTCTCAATACATATTTATTGATTGCATGGCATAAGAATGGGGTCAATAACCTGCTGCTAGACCCTCAAATAGATGCTAATTCTTGATTTATGAATTAGTAATTGACATTCCTAATTTGGTTTAAGTTACAAATGCTAGACATCCAGAATTGCACTTATGTCCTGATGTGAGCTACTGAGTACGCATACCATGCTGTAGTGAAATTCTGTTCTCATATGAATTCAGATGGATCTTTCCATCTCTGAGTGGCAGATGTTATGCATCAAACAAATGACAGATTGCAGTTTTTATTTAAACAGTAAGTAAGATTTAGTTTATAATATGTTTATCTGAGAAAATATCCAACGATGTCGCCCAAGTACTTTCTGAATTTCTTTTTTTTTAAATGGTAAAGCAGAGGACTGCCGTGAATGTGGCTGCTTATTTGGATTTGTAATGAACAGCACTAGTGATAGTGACAGAACTAAGGTAGTGGTGGTGGCTGAGGATACAGGGAAAGAAGAAAATAATAATGCTAGGAGGGAGAGAGCAAGGCTAAAGGGAGAAGAAAGAGGTTGGGCTGGTAGTGGTATAGGTAGACAGCGGCACTCCTGTTCCCCTGGCCCTTCATCACAGCTTAAATCTAATTGGTTGGTTTGTCCTTATAACCTCGCTGATTCCTCTGTCAGCTGAACAGGTAGTCACATTTGAATCTGTGTTAAGTCATGAATGAGCATTGTAGCAACTAAAGTTGCAGACTCTGTAACTTTAAGAAGCTGTGTTCTTTGATTTCTTCGTTCTTCACTGAGGTTGAAACACATCCAGTAAAGTGCATAAAGTGCTTTACCCCCAAGTTTACAGTTTGGAGAATTTTTACATATATATACTGCTTTGGGACTCACTCCCCTGATGAAGATACCGGACACTTGTTCTATTACTTGGGTCACAAACAAGTTTAGTAGGATTACGGTCTACTAATCAATGGATTTTTTAAAAAAGAATCCTGTTTTATCACTGTAACAGAGTTCACAAACTCGAATGCCTACAGGGGCTAGGCGGTCACCATAAATGAGTGAAATGGATGAGACGGAGGTTGCTGTGATTAACTGGAAGTAATATTTAACTTCTAATTTCTTGCTATTATAAAAACTTTTAATGAACAGCTTTGTAAATCAAGTTCTTCTTCGCATCTTAGGGTATTTCTTTCGGATAGATTTTTAAGAGATAGAGTTAAAAGAAGGAAAATTATCTTTAAATCTCTTGGTATACATTGCCAGATTGGTTTACCAAAAGGTGACTGTGTTGGCCATAAGAATACACCTTGTAGTCTTCCAAACACAGAGAACATAATTGACCAAGGGTCTCAGCTGCTGCTCCACAATCTATCCCCTGGTTATGCCAAGACCAAACTTCCCATGGCTGCTCTCAGTTTATGGCCTAGCACCACAGGGATACTAAGGCAGCTGTGTTCCTGAGAGACACTGGACCTCTCTGATGACCGACTTTGGCTTGAGGACCCCCTGACAGTCTTGCTGAACCTTCCTTAGGCTGCCAGGTAGCGTAGGATGCTTGCATCCAGTCTTCTCTCCCTGTTTTCTTCACGTGAGGTCAGAATGGCATTGTGGTCTGATGGCTCTCTCAGCCATCTTTGGCGCTCTCATTTTCTTTCGCTCACGCATTTCCCCTAATAAAATCCTTAGACATTTAATTCAATCTTGGTATTTACTTCCATAAAGACCCAGCGTAACACAATTATATTTATTTCTACTCATTTCCTCAAATAACCTTAAATAACCTAGTTGTTGCTGTTAACTGCCCTCAAGTCAGCCCCCACTCATGGTGACCCCATGCACAACCAAACAAATTGCTGCTGGGTCCTGCACCATCCTCATGATCCATACGGTTTCCATTGGCTGATTTGTGGAAGTAGATCTCCAGGCCTTTCTTCCTAGTCTGTCTTAGTCTGGACGCTCAGCTGAAACCTGTTCATCATCATAGCAACACGAAGCATCCACTGATAGATGGCTGGTAGTAGCTGCGGATGAGGTGCATTGGCTGGGAGTCAAACTCTGGTCTCCTGCATGGAAAGTGAGAATTCTACCACTGAACCATCGCTGCCCCCCAAGTAATGTAAGAGAGTGACTCTTTGCTTCATCTTTGTCGGCATTTGATAACTGCAAAATCTTTGCTACTTTGAAAGATGAAGAGGAGTATCTTGTTTCAACTTGCATTTTTAATTGTGAATTTTGCATTTTTGTCATACGATTTTTAGCCGTTTGGATGGGCACCTTTGGGAAGAGTGGTCTTCTTTGGTTTTCCCCATGGTAGTTGCCAGCACTCACTGGGCAGGCTTCAACGGGGAAGAACACTAGCTGCTCCTCTCACAGAGGATGAATCATGACTGTGGCATGAGCTCCAGGCTGAGTAACACTAAAATAACCCAGTCAGTTCTTCTTTGTGAAGTATAACTGTAGAGTGAACAAAAGGAGATAGGAACTAGATCTGGTTCTTGCCACAAATGACACTAAGCTTCAGAAGCTGATCACCAACATTGGACTCCTGAGCAGACAGCGCTCAGGATTACCATGCTGATGAAGACATTGATTCCCACATGACCTCACACTCCTCTGTGGTCAGGAAATGCACTTTCTTCACTAAACAATGTGTGTCTCTTTCCTTGGGACTCTGAAGATCCCAACTGCCTGGACTAGTCTAGGCTAGCTCAGGCTTTTGCCCTTCTCTTAGTGTCTTTCTTGGCTCTTTGCCCTTTGAAGTTCATTTTTTGCTCGTTTGTTTTGTTCTCAGTGTGGTCTTTTTGACATTCAGATTTTTAAAAATTTTATACAGTCAGATCGATCCATTCTTTGTGCTTCTTGTAAGTTTTAGAAGTAAATAAATCAGTTCATCTATATTTTCCTCTTTTTTTCAAGCTTTACAGTTAAAAAATTACATTTTAATCCATCGAGTGTCTAGTGTATCTTGGTAAAGTTCTATGGTTTATACAAAGAGCTAACCATGTGTCCCAGCACCCTACATTTAGTTGTATCCCATTGTATGTGGGATATCACACAGCAAGTTTTTCTGGAGTCGGAAACATAGACCCTGAGTCAAAAGGAATCTTGGCAACCAGTTAGGACATCTGTCTCATTTTTGCAGTTGAGTTAAACTGAAGACCAGGCAAGTTAGTTAACTAAGAGCACGGTGGTTGGAGACAGCTGGGAGAAGAAAAGGGAAGGAGAGGACATTAGCGTTTATAGAGCACCTGTTATGTGCTAGCTAGGTACTTCTCATCTCTCATTTAATCTTATATAAAACCAAAATACCAAACAAGCTGTTGTTGAGTGGATTCTGATTCATGGTGCCCCAAGCATGCAGAGTAGAACTGCTCTGTGAGGGTTTTTAAGGCTGTGACCTTTTGGAAGCAGATCACCAAGCCTTTCTTCAGAGGTGCCTCTGGGTAGGTTCAAACCACCAACCTTGTGGTTAGTAATTGAGTGCTTAACTGATTGCGCCACCCAGGGACTCCCTATACCCATTGCCCTGGAGTTGATTCTGACTCAGCGACCCTATAGAACAGAGTGGAACTGCCGTATGGGGTTTCCAAGGTTGTAATCTTTATGGACACAGACTGCCACATCTTTGTCCCTTGGAGTAGATGGTGAGTTCGAACGACCCACCTTTCGGTTAGCAGTGGAGTACTTAACCACTGTGCCACCAGGGCTCCTTCAGGACTCCCTATAGTAGGTATTATTTTCAATATTTTACTGATGAGGAAAAGTAGATTCAGAGAAACTGTCCATGTTACACTTAAGGGCTAGTCAGACAAAGTCTGAAGTTGCCCGTATTCTTTTGTTAAATCAAACTTCTGAGACTTCTCTGACTTGAAGCAATCTGCATCACTCATATGGCTTTTATACATTCTGCATTGTATTGTATTGCTATTGGCTTACCTATATTGTAAGTTCATATCCCACTCAGTAAATATTCAGGAATGGTTGATGCTGATGATGACTTAGCCTGGTTTTCTGGAATTTGAGTCAGCCTAAGAATTGACCATAGCTTCCTCAGACATCCAGATTATTCCTGAGAGTAGAGATGTGTAGCGTGCATCTACCAGCACTGTCTAAAGATATCTCTTGAAATGAGATTTAAAAACAACTCCCTCCCCCCACAAAGCATCCAACCAGTGAGCAGGTTCTTATACAAAACTGATCATTTTCTTTTGCAGTAAAATATTATACTCTTCAACTCCAAAACGAAAAGATTCTGAGGATAAAGGAATCAAGTTTTTTATTGAGTCTCAGTTATTTTCAGGGTCATGAAAAGACCCAGCTAGCTGGCCTTGACTCTTCCCAGTTTAGATATCAAAGTGCTGTAAGTCCCCCTTCCCCCTCTTGTTATTGTATGGTGCGTTAATAAGGAGAAAATATTACTGCATTCTTGGTTTTCATGTCTCTAATAAAGCCCATATTTTAAAGGAGTTATGGAACTTTGTACAGAATCCAACTTTAAAGGCAAATTAAATACATAAAAAACTAAACCAGACAGCAAAGTTTAGTTACCTGAGAAACAACTACTAAATTTATCTCCTCAGTTAGGAATATAAATACTTCAAAAAACTCTCTATGCTTTTGCTCTCAATTTTACTTTAGGCCTTATTAAATGACACCTTTGGCAAGAAATATACATGTATAATTTAAAGCTATCCTGATCAGCATGTGCTATAATAACTGACTCTGTAAAAAATTTGTCTACAATAATGAAGCTTAACTTTCTGTCAGTTTCAGTAGAGTGATTCAGGTTATAGGACATTGCTGTTTTACTCCATCTTGAGTACAGGTAACGAAAGCCAAGGATGGTAGCAACTACAGGCTACAGGCGGACTCAGACTTACACAGCCTGCGAATGTCCCTCCTATACACGAGAATCTTTGTTTAGCAGCAGTCACCCTTCACTAGGTGACAGGTGGCCAATGGAATGCTTTGCTTCACCATCATCCCTCCTTGAAATTACTCTTACTTCTCGTTCTCTTTCCCCTCCAGTGACAGGTTGTTGCTGAGGATAGCTGCCATCTTCCTTCTCCTCTCTCTCTTTGCCTCTCCCTTAAGCAGTTACTGTTGAGTTGATTCTGACTCGTGGACACCCTGTGAGTATCATAGTAGAACTGTGTTTCATGCTGTTGTTGTTAGGTGCCATTGAGTCAGTTCCAACTCACAGCAACCCCATGTACAACAGAACAAAACACTGCCTGGTCCTGTGCCATCCTTACAATCATTATGCTTGAGCCCATTGTTTCAGCCACATTGTCAATCCATCTCATTGAGGGTCTTTTTCACTGACCTTCTGCTTTACCAAGCATGTCTCCTTCTCCAGGGACTGATCCCTCCTGATAACATGTCCAAAGTAAGTGAGACGAAGTCTCGCCATCCTTGCTTCTCAGGAGCATTCTGGCTGTACTTCTTCCAAGACAGATTTGTTCGTTCTTTTGGCAGTCCATGGTATATTCAATATTCTTTGCCAACATCATAATTCAAAGGCATTAATTCTTCTCCAGTCTTCCTTATTTATTGTCCAGCTTTCACACACATCATATCCATGTGTTTCATAGAATTTTCAATTTTTGGAAGTAGATCACCAGACCTTTTTTCTGAGGTAACTCTGAGTAGGCTTGAAACTCTCATTTACCATTTGCATCATCAGGGACTCCTCATTTAACTATAATGTTCCTGAAATAGGATTCTATGATGATATATAAATTAGAACTCAGACACCACTTATAATAACATTTCAAAGGAAAAGTGTATTCCAGGTTTCCATCTGAAATGCAGGAAATTCATCTCATCTCCCAGTAGTGGGATTTGAAGCTCCCCTTCTTCACACCCTTATTACTTTCCAGGGAGGGAAGGGAGCTATCTTCTTGAGGTCCAAGCTGCTACTAGTGGTTACCTTGGAAAAATAGGATCAGGCTTTTCTAGCCTCTGTTGAGGGGCAGGAATGGGACTTATGAGAATAAGTGAGGTGTGATGGTTAAGGTTATGTGTCAGCTTGGCTAGGCCATGATTCTCAGTGGTATGGCAGATATTATGTAATTATCCTCTTTTTTTGTGATCTGATGTGAGCAGCCAAGCAGTTGAAAGGGGAATTTCCGTGGGAGTGTGACCTGCATGCAATATATATGGATGGTCTAGCAAAGCTAGCCCTCTCTTCCTCCTGCATTTGACTTACCATCCTCTGACCTCTGGTTCTTGGGATGTGAGCCAGCAGCCTGCTGTCTGACCTGCTGGTTTTGGGTTCGTTAGTCCCTGCAGCCACAGGAATCAGGAGAAGCCTCCAGGCTGATGGCTGACCCACAGATTTGAGACTTGCCAGCCTCCACAACTGCGTGAGCTGTTTCCTTGAGATAAATCTCTCTCTCTCTTTCACTTTCTCTCTCTGTATGTTTCACTGGTTTTGCTCCTCTAGAGAACCCAACCTAAGACACGAGGGAAGAATGAAAGCAAAAGCCCAGGGGAGAATAACTGTGAGGGGCATTTACTCCCTTCCAGTTTAACTCCACAAAGGAAATTTTCAGAACCAAGCCATTTCTTGTCACTTCTTTTCTCTTTTCCTATCAGCCCTGGAAATGGGCCTACCCAGTTCCCTTCCCATTACCCCTTATCATTGTTTCTGACCATAGCTTCTCTCTTCTCTGGACTTCTGAAGAACATAACTGAGTCTTACAATTTTCTCTCTATTCACCTATCCCTGAAGTCCTCTCAGTGTTTTCTGAGGGCTTTGACTATCAGTAATGAGAAGGAAATAAACAGAATGCTTATACCCTCATCCAAGTTCCTTTTCAATGATTAATAAACACACATACAAGCTTGGCATTTGCCATTTAAAATGCCGAAAATAAAACATCCTTTCTGGTCTTTGCCCTAGTTACTAGTTCTCTAGAGTCAGGGTTCTCTGGGAGAGAGTCTTAGTGAGAGATAGGGAGCAGATATACAGTGGTCCTTGGGGTCTCATCTGTGCTTTGAATAATACTTTAACATTAAATCCCTCTTCTCTTTCATCTTCACTTGAGGCTCCACCCGTACTCCAGTGGCAGCAGCCAAACTCAGATTCTCCTTGAGGGCAGATAAAGTCTAGATAAAGCTGGCTTCTTCACCCTTCTCTTTGCTTATTAGTGACTCAAGAAGCAATTGTATCATATATTTGGACTGACAAAGAATGGCAAGCCTCCAATTCGGAAGAAACTATAAATGAAATTGGCCAGAGTCACCAGGTTCAGATGATAGTTCTGGAGGTTACCTCCCATCGACACCTCTGAGTTCCCTTCCTAGGCTACACTAGTGCCCAGAAGCGCCTGGAACTTGGTGCCAACCTTGAAGTCTGTGTAGCCAGCAGCAACTGGGGCACTACCTTTGTGCAACAGGTTGTTAGAAGGGGGTTCTCCCTACCTCTGTGTCTACTAAAGCACCAATACAAGAGGTACCAAGGCATCATTGTGGGATGGAGTTCCCTTACCCCCAATACATTACTGTTTAATGAAGGAGAACTTCGTTAGACCCACTTAACAAAATCACAGATACGAAAGGGGATCAGAGAAAGGGATTGAATACTGGGGTAAAAAAGATTTCTTTGAAGAGAGAAGTTACCTTGTTGTGAGTCTCAACTCCCCTTTTTGGGGAGACTGTGAGAGGTATTACCTTCTACTCCAAGTGAAGTGAGAAAAGCTTCCAGGGAGAAGGGCTGACTGATTAAATTCTCTGGGGGCGATACCAGGAAAGTCCTTTGGCAATGAATGAGCCTGTACTCCCAGAATGTGTCTTGGGATGAGTGAGTGTTCCGTAGACTAAATGTATGCAGGTGTATAGGTGTTTTGAGGTTCTGTCCAGTAGGGCCACCTGGAGGGGTGAAGTCTCAAGAGCAGACTGGAGACTAGCATCTAATATCCAGAGGCTGAGGAAGGGGGTCACAGGAGATCACCCAAAAGAAAGATACTTCTTCCTGGGTAAAGAGAACTGAAGGAGAGAGGGACCCAGCAGGGTACCACTGAAGAGCCCACAAAGGAGAGAAAGAATCCGCAGTAATCATCTGCCAAGCCTATCTGGGGATGCCAGCTTTAACCACCTATTGAGCCTAGAGAGGAGGAGCCACTGAACCAATAAGAACATTGCTATGCCTGCATCTTTTCTCCTGCCTTGAGCTTCTTCTCCCCAGGGGTAGGAAGTGGGAGAGTAGGACCAGATACAGGGTGGAGAGCCAAAGGGCCACACCCCTTCCCTACTGAGGCTTCCAGGAAGAAACAACCCCATCTAGGAAAGGAAAAAAAAAAAAATCAGGCAGATTTGGAGTTTTGATAACACTATGGTTAAACAAGGAGTCCCTAGATGGTGCAAATGTTTAACATATTCACTGCTAAACGAAAGGTTGGAGGTTCAAGTCTACCCAGAGGCACCTTGGAAGAAAGGCCTGGTGATCTACTTCCAAAAAATCAGCCATTGAAAAGCCTATGCAGAGGAAGAGAATATGGAACGTGTGGCTAATTGTCTCCATGAACAACTGCCTCCTTTGCCACGAGACAGAAACACTGAATGGCGCCCAGCTACCATTACTGAACATTTTGATCAAAGATTTCATAGAAGAATTCTGATTAAAAGGGGAGAAATACAGAACAGAATGTCAAGTTCTCATGGACTACAGACTTCCTGGAGCCATGAAGGTTGAATGAACCCCTGAAACTATTGCCCTGAGATAATCTTTAAACCCTAAACCAAAAATATTCCCTGAAGTCTTCTTAAAACCAAACAATAGCTTAGCTTAACTGGTAAAAAATGTCTGCCTTGAGCATTATGCTCTTTTAAGAACTATCTATATGGGGTCAAATTGACAAAAGCCACTCAGAAGATAAGATAGGAGCCTTAGGAGGCAGTGAGTTTATGTTAATGAGGGAGGAACACTCAGAAAAGGAGAGTGAGAATGGTTGCACAATTTGAAGACTGTAATCAATGTCACTAAATGGTACATAGAGAAACTGTTGAATTGGTGTATGTTTTGCTGTGTATATTCTCAACAATAACAGCAACAACAAAATAAAAACATTTAAAAAAAGAAAACACGTGGGGTTGCCATGAGTTGGAGGCCACTTGATGACAGCTAGTTTATGGTTAAGATGGATTGTGTGAGCTGGTCGGAGGTTCTAACTCCCTTGATATTATTTTGGGAAAAAACATTTGAAATTCCAAATAGTTAGCTCATAAGTACATATGTGCACACACTCTAAGCTGGGATTGTTGTTGTTAAGTGCTGTCGAGTTGGTTCAGACTCATAGCAACCCTGTGTACAACAGAATGAAACACTGCTGAGTCCTGCGCCATCCTCACAATTGTTATGCTTGAGCACATTGTTACAGCCACTGTGTCAATCCATCTCGTTGAGGGTCTTCCTTTTTTTCGCTGACCTTCTACTTTACCAAGCATGATGTCCTTCTCCGGGGACTGGTCCCTCCTGATAACATGTCCAAACTATGTGAGACAAAGTCTTGCCATCCTTGCTTCTAAGGAGCATTCTGGCTGTACTTCTTCCAAAACAGATTTGTTCCTTTTTTTGGCAGTCCATGGTATATTCAATATTTTTCACCAACACTGTAATTCAAAGGCGTCAATACTTCTTAATTATTCCTTATTCATTGTCCAGCTTTCGCATGCATATGAGGCAGTTGAAAACACCATGGCTAGGGTCAGGTACACCTTAGTCTTCAAGGTGACATCTTTGCTTTTTAACACGTTAAAGAGGTCTTTTGCAGCAGATTTGCCTAATGCAATGCATCATTTGATTTCTTGACTGCTGCTTCCATGGGTGTTGATTATGGATCCAAGTAAAATGAAATCCTTGACAACTTCAGTATTTTCTCTGTTTATCATGATGTTGCTTATTGGTCCAGTTGTGAGGATTTTTGTTTTCTTTATGTTGAGGTGTAATTCATACTGAAGGCTGTGGTCTTTGATCTTCATCAGTAAGGGCTTCAAGTCCTCTTCACTTTCAGCAAGCAAGGTTGCATCATCTGCATAAGGCAGGTTGTTAATGAGTCTTCCTCCAATTCTGATGCCCTGTTCTTCTTCGTATAGTCTAGTTTCTTGGATTATTTGTTCACCATACAGACTGAATGATTATGGTGAAAGGATACAACCCTGATGCACACCTTTCCTGACTTTAAACCAAGCAGCATCCTCTTGTTATGTTCAAACGACTGCCTCTGATCTGTGTACAGGTTTCACACGAGCACAATTAAGTGTTCTGGAATTCCCATTATTCACAATGTTATGTATAATTTGTTATGATCCACACAGTCAAATGCCTTTGCATAGTCAATAAAACACAGGTAAACATCTTTCGGGTATTCTGTGCTTTCAGCCAGGATCCATCTGACGTCAGCAATGATATCCCTCGGTTCGCGTCCTCTTCTGAATCTGGCTTGAATTTCTGGCAGTTCCCTGTCAATGTACTACTGCAGCCGCTTTTGAATGATTTTCAGCAAAATTTTATGTGCCTGTGATATTAATGATACTGTTCTATAATTTCCACATTCTGTTGGATCATCTTTCCTGGGAATAGGCATAAATATGGATCTCTTCCAGTCGGTTGGCCAGGTAGCTGTCTTCCAAATTTCTTGGCATAGATGAGTGAGCACTTCAGCGCTGCATCCGTTTGTTGAAACATCTTAACTGGTATTCCAACAATTCATGAAGCCTTGTTTTTTGCCAATGCCTTCAGTGCAGCTTGGACCTCTTTCTTCAGTACCATCGGTTCCTGACCATATGCTCCTCCTAAAATGGTTGAGAGCTGACCAATTATTTCTGGTATAGTGACTCAATGTATTCGTTCCATCTTCTTTTGATGCTTCCTGAGTTGTTTAATATTTTTGCCGTAGAATCCTTCAGTATTGCAACTCGAGGCTTGAATTTTTTCTTCAGTTCTTTCAGCTTGAGAAATGCCAAGCGTGTTCTTCTCTTGGTTTTCTAACTCCAGGTCTTTGCACATGTCATTATAATACTTTACTTTGTCTTCTCTGGCTGCCCTTTAAAATCTTCTGTTGCGTAGCTAAAGCAAATGGAAGAAATGATGAAATAAAAGAGTTGAAGCTGGAATTACCTGTATTTATATTTAGTCTGTAAATGTGGCTGAATTTAAAACACAGGGAAGTAATAACTTACTGTCATAAGAAACTAAAGGAAAAATGGAGTGCGATCTTTGAGACAATTCTTAGCAGTTACTTGATATGCCAGTGAATTTCTGTCTTTTTAAATTGAGAAGTCCTTTGTTCAAGCAAAATCTTACATAGGTCCAGTATGTAAACCTGATAAAAGCAATGCCACATTGGCTGAAGTAGAGATGGGGGTTGGGGCCTGCTGTACTCCATCCACACTACCTTCATGATTATTGATTGTCGCTAAGGAGAGCTCCATGGAACTCCTGGGCTCTGAGGAGCACAGTTTGAAGCCACTGTGATACACCATTCTCTACCTTGGGCTGTGTCTTAGTTATCTAGTGCTGCTATAACAGAAATACCACAAGTGGATGGCTTTAACAAAGAGAAATTTATTTCTTCACAGGAAAGTAGGCTGAAAGTCCAAATTCAGGGCAGCAGCTCCAGGGGAAGGCTTTCTCTCTCTGTTGGACTTGTCATCAATCTTCCCTGGGACTAGTAGCTTCTCTGCGCAGGGTCCCCATGTCCAAAGGACATGCTCTGCTCCTAGCACTGCTTTCTTGGTGGTATGAGGTCCCCCTGTCTCTCTGCTAATTTCTCTATTTTATATCTCAAGAGATTGCCTCAAGATACAATCCAATCTTGTAGACTGAGTCCTGCCTCGCTAACACAACTGCTGCCCATCCTCCCTCATTAACATTATAGAAGTAGGATTTACATCACACAATACCGGGAATCAGGGCCCAGCCAAAGTGATACACACATTTTTTTTGGGACATAATTCAATCCATGACAGGCTACTAAGTAAATCCAATAGTGGTGTTCAAACTTATCCATGTGTGGTAATACCTAAATGCTGTGGAGCACCGTGGCTACCACTCACAAGTGATGTCTTTAACGTATAATAGATAATTTATGAATTTTTGCTAAACTTGTGCTGGTCGCTGGCCTCTTTGCCTTCAGATTCATTTACTGTATTGTTCTTCCCTGCTCTGTTTTGTTATTCAGAAGGCTGACCTCTGCAGGGTGCGCTTTCCCGAGTTCCTGTGACAGCTGGTTTCTGTTGGGTTTGGGAATTGTAGAGAGGGAGCAAGAACATAGGTATTTCTCCACCAGTTACCACCCCCTTCTTTGGGTGATGTTTCCAGCAGGGACCGTGTCTCCTTTATGGCTCCAGCTCTCCACACAGGTCTACTGTGGGTCTAGCCTCACTGGTAGCAGGTACCAAAAGTCTATGAAATACTTATGAGAGGAAAATTTTAAAACGGAGAAAATTCTGTCCATCTGCTTAGGATTTTCCCCTTTGAATTGGGAGGGGGAGAAATGCCATTTTTCTGTTTTTGGCAGTGGAATATCCAGCTCCCAATGAAGCTTGAATTGAAAATCATGGCATCACTGAAACAAATTTAACATTCTAACTTTATCTTTAAGAGCCTTTAAATTATAAAACAAGAAAGACTGGGTTGAGAATTATTTCATTCAGAACTTGGAGGCTATGTTGAACTTCTCCCTATAACAGCAGTGGTCTGGTGCCTCAGGAATAACTGATGTTACCACTTTCCCTCCATCTTCCAGCATTTTTCTGCCCAGGAAATACCGCCACATGGCGAGTCCTTAAAGCCTTAGAATAGTTTACCTTTACTTTTCTCCTAGTTCTATATGGAATCTACATTAATTTGATCTCTTGATTCTGGAAAGGATGGAAACTAAAATGCCAACATATTTAGCTTAATGTCTCAAGATCCTGAGAGCTTCTAAAAGGGAAAGTTAGGAGGGGATTGGCCTTCCTTGGCAAACATGAGCAAGTGAAATGGGAAGATCACAGCAACTAGATGAGGAAGGATTTCCCCCTGCTTTTCATATAGAAGCCTTATTCTAGATGTCATTTGTGAAGCTAGACTGGAAAGGCCGTATCCTAGTTCTCTTGACTTCCGGATGGACATATATGACATCGATAAAATCTCCTAAGATTCCATGAAATAGACTTCTTGTTTTCTTTTAAGTGAACTCAAGACCTTAAAGGCTCTCAGCTACTGAAAAGGCCACCCTGCCTTGGTAACAGGATGTTCTGTAAATTTTCAGGAAACTTGTGCTGTTGAGACTAGGCTTCATCTTACGTCTATATTTTTAACTAGTGAGAATTAGAGGAAGAACACTGTTTTGGTGTGAAAGGCCAAATCTAAACTGCTGGTGTCAAACTTGCAAGTCCTAGCCTTGCCCTAATTTAGGTACTAAAACTTTTCACTCTGTAGCCCAGCTCTGCCCAGTCCCTGAACCAAGGAGAACCCAGCTTGGGGCTAAATAAGGCACTTTCTCTCCATCAGCACCAGCAAGTGGAATATGGAATGACTCTGTGGTCCTGAGCATGGGGTGTGCCCACCTTGCTGCAGCCTCTTTGCTTACCTCCAGCACCTGTTCCCAGACCTGGCTAGGATTCTGCTTTGGTTCTTCATTGTTACGTTAATTCTCTGCTGAACCCAGAACCCTGCCCTGAATCTAGCTTTTTGTCTAGGGTCCCTGTGACTTGCCAAAGCTTGCCTGCCTGCTCTCCATGAAGTCCTGCTGAGGCCCAACTTCAACCAGATGAACACCTCTCCTGCCCACTGCCCAAACAAGATCTGCTATAAACCTGCAACCAGTGTACAGTATTGTCCCAAGGCTTCTACTGCCGAGTTCCACTTCACAAGAGCGTGTTCCTTGGATATCATGTCTCCCTTGGACATTGTAATGTAGACTTCTGGTCACCCTTCTGAGGACACATCCTACAACCAGACCAGTTCCCTTTTATCCCTAGTCCCAGTCAGTTGCCCTACTAGGTTCCCAGGATAGGTTTTCAGGCTAATGCTACTCCTCCTGACAACCAAGTCTTGATACACAGGTCATCAGAAGAAGATGCAAAATCCAGTTCGCTCTGCATTGGTATGTATATATATATATACATATACATATATACATATATATACGATATACAGTCTTTGGAGCCCTGGTGGCACAGTGGTTAAGTGTTCGGCTGCCAGCTAAAAAGTCAGCAGTTCGAATCCACTGGCCATTCCTTGGAAAGCCCATGCGGCAGTTCTGCTCTGTCCTATAGGGTCGCTATGAGTTGGAATCGACTTGATGGCAACAGGTTTGGTTTTTTGGTTTTATATACAGTCTATATGCCTGTGTACATTTTCAAAATGGAAATACTTCATTTTTGTCTGATAAGATTATTGTAAAAAATTCAAAGGCAGAGGATGTGAAAGTTCTTCCACCACAAGTCACCTGTCTGATTACTAATGTTAACAGTTTACATTGACACAATTCTTCTATACCTTTTTTTTAATGTAAGTATAAACCCAAACGTAAGTACATTTTAAAAACAGAAATTGGAGTATACTTTTGTGTAACCTGCTTTTCATTTTAACTTTACAATTTATCGTGGATATCGTCCTACCCCTCATTTTAAACCTGGACCGTCTTTGCCTCAGCTTCAGAGTGGTCTGTGATTTAAGTATGAAAGAATAATTCCTCTCTTTTTACAGTCTTTTTGGGGAGCAAGTTTGTTAAATTATTTATAGTGATAGGTTCTACAGAAATAGATGTGTTTTATGGAGACCACGAAAACCCTCAAGTGCTTTAATGATTCTGCTGATTAAGTGGAAAACCCGTGAAGAGATGTCAGCCTGTCAAGCAAAAGAAAATGCTCTCACTCCCTAATGTAAATGGATTACATAAAGTCTTGATCTCCGCCTGCATAAAGTGATGGTGTTTCATGCTCTAAAGACCAGGTAGGTATTACTTCACAGGGTTCTTGTAGAATGTTGAACTTTGAAAACGAAGAACCAAATTTTAAAACTGTCATAAATCTGAGTCTGGCTTTCAGAAGGCAAGAATGCTATTTTTAGTGTGTCTGGTTTGCAGTCTTTCCCTTTGGTAGTTGATGATGACTGCACAGTAAGAATGAAAAATGAAACTTCTGGAGATTGGATAGCTAAGGAGATTGAAAATAACACCCAGACAGTGAAGCCTTTGGGGCACTAATTTGAATTCAGCTCAGATCAGTGATGACTACAAATTGTTCTGTCTGATGGCAGTGAGGCTTGTAGAAAATACATTCTTCATCCTTATCTATGTTAATTATGTCTACATGCTTGTTGGAGCCAGATTTAGCTGTTTTGGATTGTAATCCCATAGAGGGCAGGGATCATATCTGCATAATGCAGTTGCTACACCTTCATTCAGATAAGTGTTAACTAAATGATTTTGGTTAGGAAGAAGAAGAAGTGCTCTTTCGAGGTGAGCTGGCTGCTGTGAAATTGTGACTACCAAACACTTCTGTGAAATATAAGAGTGACATCCCTTCCAGTTTGTTCTGGGTGGCCTTGGAAATTCTTTAGTTCCACACAATGACAAATAGTCTTGTTTTATTGTCCTGTCAGCAAACACTGCAGCTCAATACCCTGAAATTTAAAGACAGGTACCCGCATCTCTTTCCTTCTTTTCTGATTTGCCCACATCTACTGAGGTTCAGCTCAGTTCCCACCTCTTCCATTGTCTTCCTTGATCACCTCAGCGCACCTTGATCATAGCGTGTTATAAACTCCATTCATTTTGCCTATGTTAATGTTATCCTCTACTGATACTTATTTATTTTTTTGTGACTGTGTCCTATTTCTCTGTGGAGAGGCAACTTTTTTTGAGGGTCAAGATCATGTCTTACACCTTTTTGTAACAGCCTCAGCTACTAGTACAATGTTTGCAATAATAGGTACTGACACTTGGAGATTTTATTGATAGCATTGTTGGAAAATTGAATAAAAGTTTTAGTTAAGAGTTTGCATAGACTTCTATGTTAATTGCTATTATGTGCATTACCCTTCTTTTCTGACTCTTTTAATTCTATGTACCAGTGCCATAGAGGTGCTGCCCATATAGTCGCACAGGTTGTACAACTGTATAACTCTAGGGAGTCTATTCACACAGACAATGGCCATGAGGATTGCCTCTGATGATTTTGAAAATGGACATCCAAGTATGATAGCACCAGTGCTCAAAAATAAGACAAACGTTAGTAACTGTGATAGATTAGACAGGGAAGAGTAAGTCACTAAGGTGTGAATCTTAACACACTAGCTTTTTGACGATAAATATAATGGAAACAAAATTTTTAAACAAGTAAGTATTTCTAGGACTTCCGCCCCTGCTTTGCCCATCTCAAAAGGATTTTTTTTTTTTTTCATGAAGTCTGTTTATTCCCATTCTCAGCCCTCTAAATAAGGGTTTGGCTTTTGTCAGCCCAGCTCCTGGCTTTTATGATGTGGAATCAGGGAACTATATTGAGACAGGCAGGACTAGAGAACAGAGAGGACAAGGGAAGGAAAGAAGAACAATCCAAGATCCTGAGAGCTGAGTCTGGCAGAGAGGTTAAGAGAGTAAGAGGCCCTTGAGCAGGGTAGGCTAGGAGAGAATTGGAGAAGAGTAGGCAGGGGGTTTTAATTTAGCAAGTGCTGCAGAGGCTATGAACTGGATTCCGTTTAATGCTTGCATGTTGAGATAGGCTAGGTTCTGCTGCAGTAGCAGGCAACCCCTCAATCTCTGTGGCTGAACACAACAAAAGTTCATTTCTTGCTCAAAGTCTACTGCAGGTCCGGGTGACTCTTCAGGATAGGTGTTTACCCTGTGATGACTTAGTGACCCGAGTGCTTTGATCTTATGACTCTGCTCTGGTGGAGGAGCAGAGGGCATGGGGATCTCACAACCACTCTTCAGTCTTTAGCCAGGAAGAGACTTTTGCTCACAGCTCATTGCCCCAAACAGGCCAATGAGCTGACTGACTATGGAGGGGCCAGAGGGGTGCTGGAAGCTTAGTTGCCCATGAGCCTGGAAAGCAAGAACTGTTTATAGGAGAGCACTGGTCATGTCCATCACAGGCCCTTCAGAGGCACAGGAAGGACTGGAATTGCTTTTACTTTTGGAGGCTGGATGATGTCTCTTACAGGTGATACCTTTCTGAGATCGGGCCACAGAGGGCCCTGGAATTTATCTGGCTTATACAGAAAAAAGGAGCCCTGATGGCGCAGTGGTTAAAAGCAATGACTGCTAACCAAAAGGTCGGCAGTTCAAACCCACCAACCACTCCTTGGAAGCCCTATAGGGCAGTTCTCCTCTGTCCTGTAGAGTCACTATAAGTTGGAATTGACTCAATGGCAATGGGCATACAGAAAAAAGCAACTGTATGCAATAAACCTTCCTTAGGAATTTTTGAAAAACATAATAAAGTAGTTGTTATCCTGTTAAATATTATAGGAGCTTTTGAAATTTTTTACCTGCTTGCTCTCTGTCTCTGTTTTTTTTTTCCTGGAGTGAGAAAATATTCACAAATGCTATTATTCCCATGACTTATTCAGAGGAAGTTTTAAATTTGGTTTTATTTCCTTGATATTCACTTTATTAGGCATCTTAAGATGGAAAAAAGGTTATAAATTCCCCTCTGCGTCATTAAAAATAAGCCTGTCTAGGATGACATAAATGTGATGGTCATTCATGATTCCTTTGAGTTTTATGACTCTTCCAAGAAACTAAAAAGTCTATATTGCAAATCCATAGGAGAAAAGAAGCTGGCAGGATGTGCCCAATGTGATTTCTTAGCAAGTATATTTCAGTAGAGGACAAAAGAATACAGAAGTGCATACACTTTTTTTTTTTTTAAAGTGGCAGCATAAATTAGGAAACAATTCTAGGTCTTTCTGCAATTTTCTCATCAGGAACAACTATCTTTTAGGAGAGGTCTCTGATTATTTGTGTCTTGACAACATTTCAACAATTTCAACAGGTGGCACATACCATTAAAAAAACACAAAGCTGGTTGCTGTAAATGAGATCCAGAGAAGGCACGATTGAATACTTCAGTAGGCAATTACATTTTCTGCATAATTAGTCATACACTGAGCATCCAAACATAGACCCATGCGTAATTAATTATGACTTATTTAAAAGCACTCGGGTTGTGACACTATGTTCTTCGTTTCCTGCAAATCAAATTACTGAAGTTTTCATTTCATTTCAAAATAATTTTCCCTGCATTATTTTTTTAAATTTCAACTGAGACACATGGTTGATTACAACATAAGTAACTGATGCAGTGAGGTAAATACCAGTGAGGGAATGGTGGCAAGAGATGGTATTTGAAGGCGTAAGATTGCAGAAGGTTAGAAGTCATTCTGAAGTTGGAAGGGGGAAGCTGAGTTCGGAGGTGACAGGGCTAAGGAATGTGTTTTAGTTACCTAGTGCTGCTATAACAGAAATACCACAAGTGGGTGGCTTTAACAAACAGATACTGATTTTCTCACAATCTAAAAGGCTAGAAATCCGAATTCAGGCTGTCGACTCTAGGATAAGGTTTTCTCTCTCTGTCGGCTCTGGGAGGGGGCGGAAGGTCCTTGTTTCTTTCCTGCTTCTGTTCCTCGGTTCCTTGGAGATCTTCATGTGAAGTGGCATCTGTCTTTCCTCATCTCTGCTTGCTTCTCTGTGCCTAATCTGCTGTTTTTATATCTCAACAGTGATTGGCTTAAAATACACCCTATACAGATATGGCCTCATTAACGTAACAAGGAAAACCCTATTCCCAAATGGGATTACATCCACAGGTATAGGGGTTAGGATTTACAACACATATTTTGGGGGGACACAATTCAGTCCATAGCAGAGCATAAGATTTTTCATGGTGTTTTTGATGGAGTTAGCAAAGGAAAGATAGCATATTAAGAGAAATAATGCCGATGAAGAAAGTCCAAAGATTAAGTGACTAAGGACCTGGGGATGAAGCTAACATTGCCATGTTTTAAAATGTGTTCAGTTGAAGTGTTCTGTCAACTAATGTATACTTTATTTTTAGCGGATGTGGATCATGTGGATTCTAGATCATGTCTCTTTTCTAACAGAGTTCATTCATTGAGGAAAGTTGAGATATATTGCTTGTACATGGGTGTTTTCCACATGACTGCCTTTTCTCAAATGCTGTGAAATGACACCTCAAAAATGATGCCTATTGTAAGGGCTGCTTAACTATTGGCAGTGCCTTTTCCATCAGGATCAGTCATAAAAACTAAGCGATTTGTACCGAGTAGCCTTTTCCATAAGGAGCCCTGGTAGCACAATAGTTAAGTGCTCTGCTGCTAACCAAAAGGTTGTCGATTGGAACCTACCCAGCTGCTTCGAGGGAGAAAGACCTGGCAATCAGCTTCCTTAAAGATTACAGCCTAGAAAACCCTATGGGACAGTTCTACTCCATCCCATGGGGTCAGTATGAGTTGGAATAGATACAACTTGGCACCTAACAACAATAACAGCCATCTCCATACATGGTCTCCAGGGCAGTGTTTCTTAACCTTTCTCATTAAGGGTCCCTGATAGTGTGGAAGGAGCCCTGGTGGCGCAGTGGTTAAGAGTTCAGCTGCTAACCAAAAGGTCGGCAGTTGGAATCCACCAGCTATTCTCTGGAAACTCTCTGAGGCAATTCTACTCTGTCCTATAGGGTTGCTATGCATCCATATCAACTCGATGGCAGTGGGTTTGGTTTTGGCTGTAATAGTGTGGAAATTGAATTGAACTGATAATCTGGGGCCATATTCCAAACTGGCCCTCTCAGAAACGGTAAAGTTCTTTTAAGTATTTTGTTTTAAGTTAGAAATCCGTGAGAATTTTTAATTCTATAACATATCCATGTCTATTTTAACATGAAAATAACATTTTAAATCACAAACTGTGTGAAAAAAACACAAAAATGTTTCTTACCCAAGTCATTGGTTAATGAGTGAGATTCTTTTACATTGAGTCTCTCAACTGTGAAGAATCCGATGAGTGACGGAGATGGAGCACAGCACATCAGTATTGGTGTTCAGGCAATTTCTCTTCTCTTAATATTTCAAGAACCCAAACTCATAAATACCTGGCTATAAATATCTGCAGACTTTTCAGAGCTTTATGAGCTGTGTCAGTGCTGCCCAAGAGGAAGTCTAGGGCATTTTTATGCAACTGTTGGTAAAATTTCAGTAATTACATTTTCTCACTGAGAGCTGGTCAAGTCTCTCATGTCACATGGCGACTGAAAGTCTCTGACCCATTTTTACCATCCCTTTGAACATAGTGAGAAGATCAAGGGGCAGACGCTTTGGGGTGAAGTGTTCTTGGAGAACACAGTGTCTGCTGTTGTAGTCAGTTAGTGCAATGGTTTCGATGTGTTTTACTGCACCCACAGTATTGCTTGTCACAGATTTTATGCTAGTTGTACACATGTCCATACATTCATCCTCTAGTCAATAGCAGATTCATTAAAACAAAACAAAACAAAACAAAACAAAAACCAACACACTATCTAGTTGGCAGTTTCCTCACCAGGGAGAGTGATATGAGCATCATAAAAATGTTGAAAATCTGCTGAAGACTTCATTATAAATATAATCCATTGCTGTTGAGTCAACTCCGACTCCTAGCCACCCTATAGGACAGAGTAGAACTACCCCATGGGGTTTCCGAGGCTGTAATCTTTACAGAAGCAGACTGCCACATCTTTCTCCCATGGAGCAGCTGGTGGGTTTGAACTGCCAACCTTTTAGCAGCCAAGCGCTTTAACCTCTGAGCCATCAGGGCTCCTTATAAATATAGGAAATAAAAAAAAAATATAGGCAAAATTCTTTATCTTCATGCTTTCTTTGAACTGTTAGGTAAAAAAGAATTCGATTAGTTATCTAGCTGAGTGTTTAGATCACATTAACGTGTGTAAAACCTTGCTGGTCTTTGATAAGGGGACTTTTTTGGATGTCCGTTTTTAATCACTGAACCATTTCTATAGTACAGGGATTCTCCAACGCATTGTCCTATTATGGGATTAACTGAAATAGGAGCAATACGTCCACCTCTACCCTGGCTCATAGGGAACTTCCCAAATGATTCTGTTCAGTTCTATCTTTGTTGGGCAAAATCAAACCAAACCTGTTGCTTGTGAGTCAATTTCAACTCATAGCGACCCCATATGTTACAGAATGGAACTGCTCCATAGGGTTTTCTTGGCTGTAATCTTTACAGAAGCAGATAGCAGATTGCCAATATTTAGGTTAGTAGTCAAGTGCAAACTGTTCGTGTCATGTAGGAACCTTTCCATCTTGGTTAAAGGCAAGTTTTTGCCTTCTTACTCCCAACCACACTCATGGTGTCCTCGTCTCCCACCTTCAATTCCAGAAGACTTAAAAATGCCCAGGAGTCTTGAATGGTTATCTTCAATTACTGAGTCAATTCACTTTGAGGACCTTCCACGACTTTCTAGTCCTCAAGACAGAAAGTCCTTCTTCTCTTTCCCACTTTGATGACTTCTGGGAGTTCTTCTTCTTTTCCAATTTAAATTTATTTTCTGTCTACTGCTCCCCATTCTTCTCCCTTCTTCCATCTAGTCTCCACATGGAAAGGATTTGTACTTAGGTGTCTTTCAGTTCTTTACTCAGGCTGGTACCTTCCTTGAGTTTTGTTTCTCCTTTGATTTTCGCTAGAAAGGGAAAAATGGCTTTCAAGTATTGTTGAGAAAGCAGAAGTGAATATCCACAAGAGCCAAAGTACGACCTTGAGTATATCCCACCTGAATTTAGAGACCATCTCAAGAATAGATTTGACACATTAAACACTAATGACCAAAGACCAGGTGAGTTGTTGTGGAAGGATATCATACATGGAGAAAGCAAGAGGTCAGTAAAAAGACAGGAAAAAAGAAAAGACCAAAATGGATGTCAGAAGACACTCTGAAACTTGCTCTTGAATGTCGAGTAGCTAAAGCAAAAGGAAGAAATGATGAAGTAAAAGAGCTGAACAGAAGTTTTTAAAGGGCAGCTCGAGAAGACAAAGTATTATAATGACATGCGCAAAGACCTAGAGATAGAAAACCAAAAGGGATGAACACGCTCAGCATTTCTCAAGCTGAAAGAACTGAAGAAAAAATTCAAGCCTGGAGTTGCGATAGTGAAGGATTCTGTGGGGAAAATATTGAATGATGCAGGAAACATCAAAGGAAGATGGAAGGAATACACAGTCACTATACCAAAAAGAATTGGTTGGTGTGCAACCATTTCAGGAGGTATCATATGATCAGGAACTGATGGTACTGAAGAAAGAAGTTCAAGCTGCATTGAAGGCATTGGCAAAAAATAAGGCTCCAGGAACTGACAGAATATCAACTGAGATGTTTCAGCAAAGCATGCAGCACTGGAAGTGCTCACTCATCTATGCCAAGAAATTTGGAAGACAGCTACCTGGTCAACCAATAGGAAGAGATCCATATTTATGCCTATTTCAAAGAAAGGTGATCCAACCCAATGCGGAAATTATCAAACAATATCATTAAATCACACACAAGTAAAATTTTGCTGAAGGTCATTCAGAAGTGCTGCAGCAGTACATCGACAGGATTCAGAAGAGGACGTGGAACCAGGCATATCATTGCTGATGTCAGATGGATACTGGCTGAAAGCAGAGAATACCAGAAAGATGTTTACCTGTGTTTTATTGACTATGCGAAGGCATTTGACTGTGTGGATCATAACAAATTATGGATAACACTGCAAAAAATAGGAATTCCCTAACACTTAATTGTGCTCATGAGGAACGTATACAGAGATCAAGAGGTAGTTGTTCAGACAGAACAAGGGGATAATGTGTGGTTTAAAGTCAGGAAAGATGTGCTTCAGGGTTGTATCCTTTCACCATACCTATTCAATCTGTAAACTGAGCAAATAATCTGAGATGCTGGACTGTATGAAGAAGAATGGGGCATCAGAATTGGAGGAAGACTCGTTAACAACCTGCGACATTATGCAGATGACACAACCCTGCTTGCTGAAAGTGAAGAGGACTTGAAGCCCTTACTGATGAAGATACATCCTTCAGTATGGATTACACTTCAACATAAAGAAAACAAAACTTCTCACAACTGGACCAATAAGCAACATCATAATAATGGAGAAAAGATTGAAGTTGTCAGGGATTTCATTTTACTTGGATCTGCAATCAACACCCACAGTCAGGAAATCAAAAGACACATTGTATTGGGAAAATCTGCTGCAAAAGACCTCTTTAAAATGTTTAAAAGCAAAGATGTTACCTTGAAGACTAAGGTGCGCCTGACTCAAGCCATGGTGTTTTCAGTTGCCTCATACTCATGCGAAAGTTGGACAATGGATAAGGAAGCCCAAAGATGAACTGACGCCTTTGAATTGTGTTGGTGAAGAATACTGAATATACCATGGACTGCCGAAAGAAAGAACAAATCTGTTTTGGAAGAAGTACAACCAGAATGCTCCTCAGAAGCAAAGATGGCGAGACTTTGTCGCATATACTTTGGACATGTTATCAGGAGGGATCAGTCCCTGGAGAAGGACATCATGCTTGGTAAAGTAGATGGTCAGCAAAAAAGAGGAAGACCCTCAACGAGATGGATTGACACAGTGGCTGCAATAATGGACTCAAGCATAACGATTGTGAGAATGGCACAGGGTCGGGCAGTGTTTCGTTCTGTTGTACATAGGGTCTCTACGAGTCAGAACTGACTCGACGGCACCTAACAACAACAACGGATTAATGCTGCAAGATGTAATCCTGCCACAGTACAGAGTTTCACCAGATTTTCTCCTGTTAATTCTAAGGTGATTTTGAAACTGACTTTGAAGGAAACCTCAAACAATTCTTTGGTTGAAAATGCTTTTCATGATCTCACCATTAAACTCGTTGCTGAGTAGATTCCGACTCATGGCATCCTCGTGTGTCAGAGTAGAACTGTGCTTGTAAGGTTTTCAATGGCTGATTTTTCAGAAGTAGATTGCCACGTGTCATGGGTTGAATTGTGTCGCCCCAAAAATGTGTGTAGCAACTTGGCTAGGTCATGATTCCCAGTATTATATGATCGTGTTATCTGATGTGATTTCCTTATGTGTTGTAAACTCTACCACTATGATGAGATTTATGTGATCTCCACGTGTTGTAAATTCTATCACTGTGATGAGGTTATACTGATGAGGTTGACAAGATTAGTGTCTTAATGCAATCTCTTTTGAGATATAAAAGAGAGAAGTGAGCAGAGACACATGGGAACCTCATGCTACCACGAAAGCAGTGCCGGGAGCAGAGCGCGTCCTTTGGACCTGAGGTTCCTGCGCTGAGATGCTCCCAGACCAAAGGAAGACTGATGACATGGACCTTCCTCTGGAGCTGATGGCAAAAGCGTTCCCTTGGAGCTGAAGCCCTGAATTTGGACTTGTAGCCTACTGGACTGTGAGAGAATAAACTTCTCTTTGGTAAATCCATCCACTTGTGGTATTTCTGTTAGAGCAGCACTAGATGACTAAGACACCAGGCTTTTCTTCTGAGGCACCTCTGGGTGTACTTGAACTGCCAACCTTTTGGTAAGCAGCCAAGCATGTTAACTGTTAGTACCACCCAGGGACTCCTATTTCACCATTAGTCAACCTTTACTTTCTATGTAGCCTCTGTCAGTATCCTGGGACTTGGCTGAACAAAGTTTGAAAACCTCTGGAGAAAGTTTCCAGGACCCTTTCCAGCTCTGAAAAAATGGTCTTTGGTTCTTTCTTGGGGCTAGGAAGAATGCTGTGCTGCTCTTTCTTTGCACACTGTACTTTTCTTTCGTGTATTTTTCTTTTTAGTGTACTTAGTGTATTTTCTCTGTTCTTTTCTTTAGCGTATACTGCTACAGTGTACCAGTTTCACTGGTTGTTGTTGTTAACCGCAGTCCAAGCAGCCCTGAACTCCTGGTGACCCCTGATTCATGGTGACCACATGCACAACAGAAAACCATTGTGATCCATAGGTTCTTACTGGCTGAGTTTTGGAAGTAGATCGCCAGGCCTTTCTTCCTGGTCTGTCTTAGGCTGGGAGTTCCACTGAAGTCTATTCAGCATCAGAGCAACATACAAGTCTCCACTGACAGATGGTGGTGTCTGTGCACGAGGTGCATAGGCCATCTGACTTCTCTGAATCAGAGGTCGCATACTGGCAAAGAGCTTTTAAAATTGCTATGGGGAGCCACATTTTTTTCAAGGGGAGAATGACCAAGAGGAAGGCTTATGAGTTATAGTCACCCAGGAGTACTCACCTGAGAACTACTCTCAAGCCTCCTGACTGAATGCAGCTAAGCTCTGGGCTTTGCACCTCCAAAGCCAGGACCTGGGAGGTCTGGATCTGGACAAGGGTGAGCTGGCACCAAGGCTTTCCTTTAACAATAAGAGCCCTTCACACCCTGTTGATTCAAATCAAAGGGATCCATATCAGTTTTCACATCTCACTGATTATTTTGTATATGGCATTGCGTGTCCATTTAGGCTCGAAATTGTACCCATATATTTTCTGCTTTCCACGATCTCTTTTGCTTCATTTCCTCCTCTGAAATATTTCCAATTATTTGGGTGCTCAACTGTTCATGAAGTGGTTGCTCAGTTTGTGCTGAAAAGGCATTTTTAGGAAAAAAAAAGATGTATCATCATCATGTTATATGCTGATTTCAGAAAGACTTGACCATTTAAGCTCATTGAGATATTAAATGATTTCCCCCACTCCAAATTTAGAAATAATTTTGTTTCCAGATCTTTTAATAATATTTCTTTTGCAGTTGATGAGGTCTTAGTCAATGAGTTGCAGCAAGAGAGCCTTGTATCAGATCAGCCCCTACCTGGGGAGCTTGAATGGGGCAATTAGACCCAGGGATGGCAAAACATTTAGTACATAGGCCAAGAGATTTGATTCAACTGGCGCCGAAAGAATTCTTGGTTGATGGTTGTTACCAGTGAGAATCGAGGATGCCATTCTGGGCTTAGGGTCTAGAAATAAATCTTGTTCAGTCTCCTTCTGACATCCTGCACGTGCTTATATAGTGAATAGAGCTACCTGACAATAACCCACACTCCCTTGTCAGAATCACCCTGGTTCACCCTAGGATCTATTTTATTTCATTATTTGTCTGATCAATTGCTGCTGGACATGAAAGGCTGGCCTAAGTGATAGCACTGACGCCAATACGTCTCTCCAAACTTGACTCCTGCAGTGCTCAGGGCCACTGTTAGTACAATAGAGTATCTTTGAGCAAAATGTAAAAATATCTACACCTCTGGGCAGATGAATTACCAGGAGACGCCAATTTTTTTCAGGGTATATGCATATCTTCCCAGGGCCTGGGCTTAATTTTACCCTCCTCAGACTCCCTCCACCAGATGCCTTTGTGCAGTATTCAAAATGCACACCCCGGGGCAGGAGAGGGTCCTGTAAATGCTCCTGGCAAGAGTGTTGCAAGAATCCGGAGATACCCCAAGAAGATAGAAGGCCAGAAGCCAGGTAGGTTCAATCGAGGGGAGAAAGCAGTAGTGATGACAGGATAATTGGGGATATAGGATGTCCATCTTGTATGTTCTCTGTTGCCTGGGGAGAAAGAAAGTTGATCTGCTGAGAGAGTGAAGCAGATGTACCTAGAGAAGCAGAGATGAGGCATATGCAGAGAGGGTTCCCTGGCTTCCCATCTGCGCTTCTGCCTTGGGGTTTCATGAGACACCTCTGTAGTGTTTTAATAAATACTTCCGCCCTCCTTCCCAGTCTCAGCCTACCTCATGGTGGTTCTAGTACTTGTACACAGTCTTCTGTCATCTTAAATAGCATGTAATAAACAGAATTTATTTTTTTATCTTTATGAACATTAATTCCACAAATACTTAGTGAATCCATACTCTGTGCAAAGCACTATCCTAGACAATGGAAAAACTGTGGTGAATAAGATAGGCAAGGTCCTTGCCCCCATGCTTTTTACCGTCTAGCTAAGTTACCCATCAACTCTGATATAATTAGTGAGAATATTTAGATTTATTGAGCTACATGAGTCTGCTTATTGACCCCTACATAAAATAATCCCATTCTTTTTTGACTTTTAGGATTAACAAAAAAAAACAAAAACAAAAAACAAAAACAAAACCTCTTTGCCGTCAAGTGGATTCCGACTCATAGTGACCCTATAGCACAGAGTAGAACTGCCCCATAGAGTTTCCAAGGAGCTCCTGGTGGATTCGAACTGCCAACTTTTTGGTTAGCAGCCATACCTCTTAACCACTATGCCATCAGGGTTTCCATTTTTAGGATTAGTCTCTATATTTTATAAACTTTCCTTGTTGGCCTTTGTAGGTTTTTTCTTTGGTGTTATTTTATTGTGGATTTAGCTATGAGGAAATCAACATTGTTACAATTGTGTGTAAAGTAAGCATAAGTGGTTTATAGACATGGGTCTAAAGAGTTCTTTTATGATCGTTTTCTAACATATCTTAATTTGTCTGTTTTGGTGTTCAGTAAACTTTCTTGCTTACTTCCTGGTTTTCATCCATGTTCTAGATAAGTGAGATTTCTAGAAATACATTCCAATGCATGTTGTCTTTAAAGATGTCACAGTTAGTGGTAACGCACTTATACCAGTGAGTTGTCAAAGCACAAAACATTTGGAAGCTACGTACTCACTAAGAAGTTTCAAGCTGGATAGTATCACACCTAATGAACAGGATATGTAATTCCTGTTCAACAAATATTCACTCTTTCTCCCTGTTGGGGTGAAGTACACTTTCCTGCTTCACTGACTTTGGATTTGACTGTGTGATTTGCTTTGAGCAATGGAATTTGAATGGATGTAATGCAATATCGTTAATATCACATGCAAGTAAAATTATGCTGAAGATAATTCAAAAACCGTTATAGCTGTACATTGGCAGGGGACTGCCAGAAATTGAAGCTGGATTCAGAAGAGCATGTGGAACAAGCGATGTCATTGCTGATGTCAGATGGATCTTGGTTGAAAGCAGAGAATACCGGAAAGATGTTTACCTGTGTTTTATTGACTATGCAAAGGCATTTGACTGTGGATCATAACAAATTATACATAACATTGTGAATAATGGGAGTTCCAGAATACTTAATTGTGCTCATGAGGAACCTGTACATAGACCAAGAGGCAGCTGTTCAAACAGAACAAGGGGATACTGAGCGGCTTCAAATCAAAAAAGGTGTGCATCAGTGTTCTTTCATCATACTTATTCCATCTGTATGTTGAGCAAATAATCCAAGAAGCTGGACTACATGAAGAAGAACATGGCATCAGGATTGGAAGACTCATTAACAACCCGCGATATGCAGATGACACAACCCTGCTTGCTGAAAGTGAAGAGGACTTGAGGCACTCACTGATGAAGATCAAAGACTATAGCCTTTAGTACGGATTACACCTCAACATAAAGAAAACAAAAATCTTCACAAATGCACCAATAAGCAACATCATAATAAATGGAGAAAAGATTGAAGTTGTCAAGGATTTCACTTTACTTGGAACCACAATCAACGCCCATGGAAGCAGAAGTCAGGGAATCAAACGATGTATTGCATTGGGCAAATCTGCTGCAAAAGACCTCTTTAAAGTGTTAAAAAGCAAAGATGTCACCTTGGAGACTAAGGTGTGCCTGACCCAAGCCATGGTATTTTCAGTGGCCTCATAGGCATGTGAAAGCTGGGCAATGAATAAGGAAGACCAATTATGGTGGTGGTGAAGAGTATTGAATATACCATAGGCTACCAGAAGATTGAACAAATCTGTCTCGGAAGAAGTACAGCCAGAATGCTCCTTAGAAGGGAGAATGGTGAGACTTCATCTCACATACTTCGGACATGTGATCAGGAGGGACCAGTCCCTAGAGAAGGACATCATGCTTGGTAAAGTAGAGGGTCAGCGAAAAAGAGGAAGACCCTCAATGAGATGGATTGACACAGTGGCTGCAACAGTGGGCTCAGACACAGCAAGGATTGTGAGGATGATGCAGGACTGGGCGTGTTTTGTTCTGTTGTACATTGGATCGCTATGAGTCAGAACCAACTTGACAGCACCTAACAACAAACAACAACAACCAATGCAAGCAGAGACTCTAAATGTGATGCTTGGCTTGTCCTCTTGTGTTTTTGTGATGGCCCAGAAAAGAATATGCCCCAGATAGCCCTTGCTCCTTCAGTCTGGACCCCAGATTGAAACACATGGAGCTGATACAAGCCCAACCTGAATCCTTGAGTCAAGACAGCCAGCTCTCAGCCTGAAGCAAAGCACCCCAGCTGACCCGCGACACACTGTGAGACAAGTACATGCTTGCTGCCATAAGTCACTGAGTTTTGGGGTAGTTTGCTGTGCAAAATCATTGCAGCAGTAACGGTCTAATACACTGACTAAAATAAAAGGAGAAATAGACTATTGCAGACAAACTAACAGCCTCGCCAAAGATGTCTGTCTACCTCCTGATCCCTGGAAACTGTGAGTGTGTTACCTTATGTGGCAAAAGGGATTTTGCAGATGGAATCCAGTTAAGGATCTTGAGATGAGGAAACTATTCTGAAATATCTGAGTGGGCCCAATGTGCTCACAGGAGGCCTTATAAAAGGGAGGCAGGAGGTTCAGAGTCAGAGATGGAGATGTGATAATGGAAGCAGAGGTTAGAGAGATGTGATGTGGCCATGAGCCCAGGAATGCAGGCTACCTTTAGAAGCTGTGAAGAGCAATCAATGGATTCTCCTTTAGAGCTCTAGAAGGAACGCAGCACTGCTAACACCTTGATTTTAGCCTCGTAAACCCCATTTCAGACTTCTGACCTTTGGAACTATAAAATAATAAATTTGTATTGTTTTAGACACCATGTTTGTGGTAATTTGGCACAGTGGCAATTGGAAACTAATACAAGTATATTTAGATTAAATGAATAATTACTATTTCTCTCCCTGTTAAAGGGAAATATTTATGTTTGGAATAATACATTATAAAGTCATCCTACCAATGTATTCAAAAAGTATCCTTTTCTGAAGTCAATCATCACAGTGTATTTCCATGAACTTTTCATTTAATGTGATTGAAAAATCAAGATGGTGGCATTATTTTTAAGGTAGATTGTGAAAGATCACCCAAAGGGAGAATACATATATAATATACAGTAAATCCTTTTAAATTTGTATTAACTAGGGGTGAATGAGGGTGGGTAAAGCTTATACAAATTAATGAAATCTTGAAAATACAAAGTACTTTATAAAAAAATACAGATTTATTGCTTTCAAGTAATAAAAGTACCTAAAATTACATTTAAAAAGAGCTAGTAGACGTTACTAGCTCTTGATGCTTTAAAAATATACCTGCCTGTATCCCCCCTGTAGAGGTTCAGAAAGGACAAGCAGGTTTGGGGAATCTGTAATTTTTCCTCTTTTTAAAAACTATTTATTTATTGCAATTTTCAAACATACATTAAAGTATGAAATAGCTTCTGACCTTCAGGATGTTACATAGTCTCACCCAGATTTAACAATTACTGTGTTGCTATATTTACTTTATGTATTTTAAAAACTTTTTATGATGAGAAATTTAACATTAAAGTAGAAAGTATAGTACAATGAACGCTTATGTCCCATCACCCAGTCTGAACAATCATAAACTCATGACCAAGTTTATTTCATCAATACTATCTCCCACTCTCCCCACTCCCACTGAATTATTCAAAAGCAAACCCCAGACATCTTTTTTAAAACAAATATTTTAGTATGCATTGCAAAATGATAGTCTTTTAAAACAAGGACCACAATGATACTATCATGCCTAATAAAATTAACTATATATATGTGTGTGTGTGTATATATGTATATATCAAATTTTAAAAATATTCACAAATCCAGTTC
Source organism: Trichechus manatus latirostris (assembly GCF_000243295.1). Classification (NCBI taxonomy): domain Eukaryota; kingdom Metazoa; phylum Chordata; class Mammalia; order Sirenia; family Trichechidae; genus Trichechus; species Trichechus manatus. The sequence goes on from NW_004443965.1 coordinate 21,249,821, forward strand.
AGATTTTGGTAAATGGGTATTTTAGTAAACTTCACAGGAGATTTCCCGCTCTTTCCTGGTTGTGAATCGATGCTTTAAGTACTATTTTGTATTGTGAGATTATGGAAATACAAGAGAAGTTTTTTGAGTTTTTTTTTTTAAATTGTACTTTAGATGAAGGTTTACATAACAAACTAGATTCTCATTAAACAGTTAGTACACATATTGTTTTATGACATTGGTTAACAACCCCACGACACATCAACACTCTCCTTTCTCGACCTTGGATTCCCTATTACCAGCTTTCCTGTCCCTTCCTGCCTTCTAGTCCTTGCCCCTGGGCTGTTGTGCCCCTTTAATCTCGTTTTGTTTTATGGGCCTGTCTAATCTTTGGCTGAAGGGTGAACCTCAGGAGTGACTTCATTACTGAGCTCAAAAGGTTTCCAACGGCCATGTTCTAGGGGTTTCTTCAGTCTCTGTCAGGCTAGTAAGTCTGATCTTTTTCTGTGAGCTACAATTTTGTTCTACATTTTTCTCCAGCTCTGTCTGGGACCCTCTATTGTGATCCCTGTCAGAGCAGTCAGTGGTAGCCAGGCACCATCTAGTTGTACTGGACTCAGTCTGGTGGAGGCCGTGGTAGTTGTGGTCTGTCCTTTGGACTAATCTTTCGCTTATGTCTTAGTTTTCTTCATTCTCCCTTGCTCCTAAAGGGGTGAGACCAGTGGAGTATCTTAGATGGTCACTCACAGGCTTTTAAGACCCCAGATGCTACTCACTAAAGTAGAATGTAGAACATTTTCTTTATAAACTATGTTACGCCAGTTGAGCTAGACATTCCCCGAGACCATGGTCCCCATAGCCCTCAGCCCAGTAATTCTGTCTCTCAGGGAGTATAGAGCTTCCATGACCTTACCTTGTACAAGTTGTGCTGGATTCCCCAGTATTTCATACTGTCTTACCCTTCACCAAAGTTATCACTTATCTATTGTCTATTTAGTGTTTTTCCATCCCCACGCCTCCTCTCCCTTGTAACCATCAAAGATTGTTTCTTCTTGTGTGTAAACCTTTTTGTGAGTTTTTATAGCAGTGGTCTCATACAATATTTGCCCTTTTGTGATTGAATTATTTCACTCAGCGTAATGCTCTCCAGATTCATCCATGTGTGAGATGCTTTGCAGATTCATCATTGTTCTTTATCTTTTTTGTAGTACTCCATGGTGTGCATGTACCATATTTTGTTTATCCACTCATCTGTTGATGGGCATCTAGGTTGTTTCCATCTTTTTGCTATTGTGAACAATGCTGCAATGAACGTGGGTGTGCATATATGTCTATTCATATGACAGCTCTTATTTCTCTAGGATATTTCCTAGGAGTGGGATTGCTGGATCATGTGGTATTTCTATTTCTAGCTTTCTGAGGAAGCGCCATATCATTTTCCAAAATGGTTGTACCATTTTGCATTCCAACTAGCAGTGTGTAAGAGTTCCAATATCCCTGCAGCCTTCCCAACATTTGTTATTTTCTGTTTTTTTGATTTGTGCCATTAATGCCAGGGGTGAGATGGTATCTTGCTGTGGTTTTGATTTGCATTTCTCTAATGGCTAGTGATCTCGAGCATTTCCTCATGTTAGCTGCTTGAATGTCTTCTTTGGTGAAATGTCTTTTCATTTCCTTTGCCCATTTTTTAATTGGATTATCTATCTTTTTGTTGTAGACGTGTTGGATTTTCCTGTAGATTTTAGAGATTAGACCTTTGTCAGATTTGTGATAGCCAAATTTTTTTCCCCAGTCTGTAGGTTCTCTTTTTACTCTTTTGGTGAAGTCTTTGATGAGCATAAGTGTTTAATTTTTAGAAGATCCCAGTTATCTAGCTTACCTTCTGAAGTTTGTGTGTCATTAGTTACGGTTTGTATCCTGTTAATGCCCTGTATTAGGGCCTCTAGCATTGATCTGTTTTTTCTTCTAAGATCTTTATATATAATTTTTGGCTTTATATTAGGTCTTTGATCCATTTTGAATTAGTTTTTGTGTATGGTGTGAGGTATGGGTCCTGTTTAATTTTTTTGCAGATGGACATCCAGTTTTGCCAGCATCATTTGTTGAAAAGACTGTCTTTTCCCATTTGTATCTTGCTGCTCTGCTGAATCTTTCCATTAGTTCCAGTAGTTTTTCTTGTGGAGTCTTTTGGATTTTCTATGTATAGTATCATATCATCCTCAAATAGGGACAGTTTTACTTCTTCATTACCAATTTGGATGCCTGCTATTTCTTTTTCTTGCCTTATTGCTCTATCTAGGACTTCTAGCACAGTGTTAAATAGGAGTGGTAATAAAGGGCATCCTTGTCTTGTTCCTGTTCTTAGGGGGAAGAAAGGTGCGGGGGTGGGAAAATGTGTATTGCTAGTTACTCGGTGCTCTGTCTCCTGCTGGGAGCTCCATGAAGCTGCTTTCCCATCAGGAGTCCAAGATGGTGAATCTGTGCTGCGTTAGCTGATAAGGGAACTCTGCTCTGTATCTCTCCTAGATCTCTGTTCTCTGTCAGTTTCTTATCCCATTTGGTGCTTCGTTGAGTTCTTTATCTCTTTATCTGATGCTTAGGGTTCCAGGATCAACGTTTGTCTCTTGTTTACTTAGTTTTCTGGGTCTTTGCTGTGGAGGGACAGCATGGTGCTTCTGTCTATAGCACCATGTTATATCTGACCCCCCAAGTTTTTGGAGGTTTGAAGCTGCTCAAACTCAGTTTGTTCTTTAGACATTCATATGGAATGCTTGTTAATATTAATCAGTTATTTTTTAAATGCTTACCATATCATATCGAATGCTAATTGTAGAGAAGAGGCAGGGGGCATGGTTTCTGACCTCTAGGAAATGACAAGGTAACAAAGGAAAGGAGAATTGAATAGGAACAGGAATAGCTTGAGACCGTAGGTGGCCATGGGAACACCTTGGGTGGGGACCAGAAGTCAGAACATACACAGCTGCCAGAGGCAGACTGCAGCTCAGCATCCTGGAGAGGCAGGTTCAGTTAGCGGGACATAGACACCAAGTCAGAGCCAGGCAGTGAGTTAGGAATCCCACTGTGGTGACTCAGTGATGAGGAATCCCCGTGGAGAGACTTGGAGATGTCGCAAATGCTAGCCAGGAGCACAGCTCCAGCATTGTGCCCTGCCAAAAACTGTCTGAACTCTTAGCACAGGGTGCACATTCACACTGAATAGAAATATAGTGTGTATATGCATCCCGTATTCTAGCTGGACGTCTCCTGCCAGGACAAGGTCTCAGAGTGGGAGCCCTGACCGGATCCCTGATTGAAGGCAGCACTGTGGGACCAGAGAAAATTGCTTCACTCTGGCCTCTTACCGGAAACAGTTGCAGGTACACCTCCTGTTCAGGAGGCATTTCTGACCTCCATGTGGATGATTCTGCCCTTTAGGAGGCGTAAATTATGCTGGCACAGAAGGCAGCCACAGTGAAGAGCACCTGCTTTGTCTGTTCTTCCTCAGACCCTCATCCTCAGCATGCCAGGCTGCCTTTCTCAAGAATAAAGGTGTCTATGTGAGAAGTGCACCCTGGGAAGAGAAGGGGCAGGCAGGGACCCCCATGAGCACTGCTTCATGTGCTAAGGCGGTGTCTGGACAAGCTCCTGGCTACTGAACCCTGTCACGGGCATCGCCAGGAGAGTCAGGATCAGAACCCAGAACCTCTAAATCCAGGACCTCCTGGGAACCCAGTTCATTCCTTTATAAATATCAAATTGAAGTAATTACTGATCAAACGTGCTACTGAGATGAATAATGAAAAGCTAATAATTGTTTTCCTTCCCTTTTAAAGACAAACACCACACTCAGACGCCCATTTGCAGATATTTTCAGTTAAAATGTCACATAATATTTGTTATATCAGCAGGAGAATGGAAATTGAGTTGGCAGTGAAGCATTGCAGTGACAACTGTTACCTTGGAAACTGTAGTAAGCAATCATAATTACAATTAGCAAGACACACACAAAATATACATAAATATTCGCGTGCCAGAGAAGAGTGTCATGTACACCAGACAGCAGACGAAACTGTGGGGCCATCATCTCTTTCCCTTTGACACATCCTTGTAAAGATTAAGGCTCTGTTAAGAGATATTGCACTTCTTTGAATTTAGGTGAATATATTTCCTTATATGCTGGTTTGGGGGCTCGTAACATAATGACATTTGACATACAACAGATTACATGGAAACTTCAGCTGACTCTTCATGGAAGTACAACCCATCCTGAATGGACTTTTAAACAAAGCCTGATCTCAGAAGAAAAGAAGACAACTGTAAATAATAAATGGTGCTGTAGCACAATTACAAGGGTGCTCTAGGGAAAAGTGTGAGACGCAGAAGCAGCGGTTAAAACGTGATTTAATCATTCACTGCTGCTTGACTCTTGATTTCTTCTTTATTGCCGTGGAAGTGTTCCCTTTGATTCAGACTTCACTGTCAAATTGAAAGCAGTCAGAGGAACAGTGAGTGATAGATTTGTTCTCACTTGGACACACCAGGAGGGGCCCGTGCTCCGTGAATGCTTTCACGGACAAGGGAGAAAAGGCAGTTAAGTTAGGAGTATGCCTGAGTCTGTATTTCTGCACACTTGTGGGAACAAAGCTTTGAAGGTAAATATATCTTCATAGCAAAACCATTGTTATTTTCAGGGCCACAGGGCATGCCAGAAACTCCATTCTCTTGCACACAGTTGAGTTTTTTGTTCGGCTTGTCTGAACATGTTGGCTGCCTGGGGCTTTCCAGATAAACACATGTTGTGAGTGGTTGCCATGATGTGAGGGCCAACCAGGGGAAGAGATGTTGACACGCTTCCTTTGAGAGCAGAGGTCTTGACCTGTGCTTGAAAGAAGCCTGCTAAAATGAATAAAAGAAAACTGACCTTGGCAGGGACACTGTAATAATTAGAAGAACTCATATTTCAGGCAGTGGCATCTGTGCAGGAGAGGCAGTGGAAGCAGGGACAGTGGATGCCCTGCAAACTGCCCTCACCTCTCTATATGATATCAAGTCCTGAACATGTGGCTCCCACAGGAGCCTTGTTCTCTTAGAAGCCATGGTTAAGTCATGTATCGTTGCCCCCTCTGACCTATGAGTGAGAAACTCATGCTGGCTATCTGGATGATTCTGCTCTTTAGTAGTAGTATCTGCAGCCATGGTGCTTTGCCTGCTCATCAGACGCCCCCATCCCTTATTGCCCGGGCTGCCTATCTTGGAGAAGGAAAGACAAATGGCACTGAGTGGGGTCCAGTAAGTCCCAATCCAGAAAGTGAAGTGTGTTAGGTTCCCCACATCACAATTCTGTCCACGGTAGGGAAAGAAACTTGTTTCAGTTAGAATGAGAACTTAATCCATTACTCTTTGCTGCAACTGAAGTCATAGTTGCTTATTAGAAGCCCAACACTGTGTTAGGCCCTCTAGGAGAGACAAAGGGGCAATGACAGGGCTTCTACCTTTGAGCAATTTATGATATTGGTTGGGAAGAAGGTATTAGAACACCCAAACAATTAGTAAAACATATGGTATTGACTGTCATCAAACATGAAAATGTTAAGCCCTCTGGAATTCAGCAAAGGGGAAATTGGTAAGGGCTGAGATAATTGGAAAAGGCTTTGAGAAGGCGGCACTTGGGAAGGGCCTTGCACATTGGTAGAACTTTTAGAAACAGACAGTGTGTGTGAGTATGGAGGGGTGGGGGAGAAAGGACAGGGCTGTAGAGTGCCTGGAAGGACCCAGTTTGAGGGAAGAGCCAAGAGGACTAGAGCAGATGTTGAGAGAGCAGCCCTCATGTGAGTCTCTGCCCCTCCTCTGGGCTGCTCCTTCAAAGCTTCAGGCCTGGAACATCCTCTTATAGGGAGAGAGCACAATTTGTACCAGGCATTCTGCTTGTTTGGTGATATCTCCATGTTATGGGTCTGATGAGTAGTTCTTTATTCTGCTTATACATGTGTGTCACATGGCACATGGCTAACTTCACCGCTGTATTTGCTTCTGACGGGAAGGGAACAGGGTCCTTCATCTGCAGCACGAGAGGGATGGATGCAGCCTAGCATCTGGCATCAGCTTCAGTAGTGACTCGCTGGCCGTGGGGAACCGACACCCACTATTGAAGCTGATCTTACTCTGCTTCTCTTCTGTGTAAATTAATGCTGTTTTGTCCAGTTTCTGCATGTGAGTCGTGTCTTTCTTAAGAATCATTTTTTTAAAAAAAATCACACTTTTTTAAAAAAAATTACGCTTTAGGTGAAAGTTTACAGAGCAAATTATTTTCTCATTACACAATTTTTCTTGACAATCTTGACACCTGCTCAAAAGCTGAGCTTGTTCCTGTCATCCTGATTATTGTACGGTTTTACTGGTCTATGTGCATGAGACCTCAAACAATAACTCTGGGCTTTGTCTGCTCTCTGAAGCTCCATTTCCATTCTGAAATCTTCACCCAGATGGGTCACCAGCTTGTCTTTCAATCTGATCTCAGCAACTTTATCCTCTCAACAGCTCTTCTATCTTGACTTTCTTATTATTTTCTATTCCCTTCCTCCTCCTCTTCTTTTATATACCCTTTATTAATAATCTATAAATTGGTTAACTATAGACTCCACAAACATAACCATGATCAATCTTTAAATAATGGCCCCGAGGCAATATAAGATTCTGAATCATCTAGAAATTAACACTAGACTTCCAATAATTGGGGATCTATTATGTCTAAGTACTTTATCATTTTTAAAACTTATGTTTATTAGAGAAATACATGCATGTAGTAAAAAAAAAAAAAAAAGAAAATCATATACACCAGAAGAGTTGATGATGAAAAGCAGCAATCTTTCAATCCTCCTTTCTTCATCCCAGTCCTACTTTTATGTTCAGAAGTCACTTCTTTTACGTTCAGGCCTTTTGAGTTCAGGTCTTCTAATGATTACCTCCATACCACTGAACAATATACCTCCTGTCTTAGTCATCTGGTGCTGCTCCAACAGAAATACCACAAGTGGATGGTTTTTAACAAGAGAAATTTATTCTCTCATAGTCCAGTAGGCTACAAGTCCAAATTCAGGGCATCAGCTCCAGGAGAAGTCCCTCTCTCTCTGTCGGCTCCAGAGGAGGGTCCTTGTGCTACATCAGTCTTCCCCTGGTCTGGGAGTATCTCAGTGCAGGAACCTCTGGTCCAAAGGACGTGCTTTGCTCCTGGCACTGCTTTCTTGGTGGTGTGAGGTTCCCACGTGTCCCTGCTTTCCTCTCTCCCCTACATCTCAAAAGAGATTGCACCAAGACACCATCCAGTCCTGCAAACCTCACCAGCATAACCTCATCACAGTGATAGAATCCACAACACACAAGGAAATCACATCAGACCACACAATCACACAACACTGGGAAGCATGACCCAGTCAAGCCGACAGACATTCTTAGGGGACACAACTCAGTCCGTGACACCTCCATTTCTTGATTATTTTTAAACTTTAGACAATGTATGTTTACTCAACCATGAAAGACCAGGACTTAACTTGCTTATAATACACTCCATCTTTCCATCTCTGCAATATATGATCTTTACACTAGTATTTTTGAGTTATTTTATTGGATAACGTTTTAATATAAGGCACTATATTTATATTTCTCTTTATTTTATATCTCTATTCCTCTCCTGCCTGCAAACTCCCATCTCATCTCAGTAATGCCTTTACTTTTCCATTCTCAAAATTCTTAATGTTTACATCTGTCCTGAAACCATAATTAATTCTTAGTAGCCTTTGCTATAGACTGAAAACCAAAAAACAGCATTTATGTTATTATCACTATGCAAATATTGTTCACTGAAAAGCCAAGTTGTGTGTTAGGACTGCATTTTCTTCTTTATGAGAACAATGATATGTCCTCTGGGCCACTCAAGATATAATGGTTGTAGCTTCAAGGTCAAAATGTTACTTTTTTCTTACATTCCAAAAATTGCTTTAAGTCGTAGAATGCTTCATAACTGAACCATTAATTTCTCAAACATCTTCGATCATTGTTTTTGTTGCCTTTTTTCCCTGGGGTTTCTAATGGACTCATATGGCTGGTTCAAATTTAAACCAAAGGACTTAAGTAGCTAATATGAATTTTCTCTGTGTTATGGAGGACGGTCTTCTGCTTGATCACTGTGTACAGGCTGGGGGTACATCACCAGCAGTCTTAGCTCTGGGGTGAGCAGGCTAGGATCCCCTGCTCAGGACAGAAAGAGGAGGACGTGTCTCTGGGCTAAAAACATCCATCCCAGAGCCTTAGCTTCTTCCAGATAGTTGGCTCAATTTCCTATAGAGGACCTCCCCAGAACTCTGAATTTTTGTTGAGGATAAATGCCAGGCTGCCTGTAGCAAGATGGGTGGGAGGGTGGGTAGAGGAGAGGAGAGGTGGTGCTCTTTAGCACAACTGTTTCGGGTACAGAAATTCAGTACTTTTCTTGATAGCACATCATTTCATCATCTCCCTCTGTCTTAAATGCCTGCTGAGTTTGGAGTCTTACTGGGGCTGCTCTGGGCAGAGCAGATTCCGTTTCCTCTCCAGCCCCTCAGTTGGGTGTTTTGGGCTGTGGTTTCATCAGTCAGTAGGCTCCTATCCAGTTTTCATCTTCCAGAAATTTGTTGAAACCTTTCGTCTATTGATTACCCACTTTTACCATTGTTCTTATTGCTGTTCTTTTGGGAGGTTCACAAAATGAACAGGTATAAAACTCACTGCTTGAAAAGGTAAAGTCATACTTCTGTTCATGACACCACTTTTGTCTCTTTACCTCTAAACAGTTAAGTCTTTGTATTAGTTTCCTATAGCTGCTGTAACAAATCACCACAGATTTAGGGGCTTAAAACAATATAAATTTATTCCCTTACAGATCTGGAGGCCAGAAATCCAAAATGAGTATTACAGGGCTACATTCATGGTGTCAGCAGGGCTGGTTCCTTCTGGAGGCTCCAGAGGAGAACTGTTGCTTGCCTCTTCCAACTTCTGGTGGCTCCCAGTATTCCTTGGCTTGTGGCTGCATCACTCCAACCTCTTGCTTCCATAGTCACATCTCCTACTTCCTCTTCTGAAATCAATTCTCCCTCTGCCTTCCTCTTATAAGGACATTGTGATTACATTTAGGGCCCACCTCAATAATCCAGGATAATCTCCTCATCTCAGTATCCTTAACTTAATCACATTTACAAAATTCACTTTACCATATAAAGTAATGTTTACAGATTCTAGAGATTAAGACATGGACATCTTTGAGGACTCTTTTTTTAACCAACATATTCTTTGATTTCTTCCTTTCTGTTACCACACACCCCCAATCAGTCACCAAATCCCATAGATTGATTAGTCCAGTGGTTCTGAATCCTGAGTGTTCATTAGAATCATCTGGAGAGCTTTAAAAAATACCAGTGTCCTGATTCCATTTCCAGGCCAAGAGAATCAGAATCTCTAGGGAGTTAGACTTAGGAGATATTATATATATACCACAGTTTGTCAATTTGTCATACTGTGGTGGCTTGTGTGTTGCTGTGATGTTGGAAGCTATGCCACCAGTATTTCAAATACAAGTAGGGTCACCCATGGTGGACAAGTTTCAGCTGAGCTTCCAGACTAAGACAGACTAGGAAGAAGGACCTGGTGATCTACTTCTGAAAAAAAAATTAGCCAGTGAAAACCTTTGGATATATTATAATGAAATGTGCATAAGACCTGGAGTTAGAAAACCAAAAGGGAAGAATACATTCAGCACTTCTCAAACTGATAGAAATACAGAAAAAATTCAGTCCCTGAGTTGTAATACTGAGGGATTCAATGGGCAAAATATTGAACAGCCCAGAAAACATCAAAAGAAAATGGAAGGAATACACAGATCACTGTACCAAAAAAAAAATTGGTTGACGTTCAGACATTTCAGGAGGTAGCATATGATCAAGAACCAGTGGTACTGAATTTAGAAGTCCAAGCTGCACTGAAGTCATTAGAGAAAAACAAGGCTCCAGGAATTGATGAAATATCAATTGAGATGTTTCAACAGATGGATACACGCTGAAAACGCTTACTTCTATGCGAAGAAATGTATAAGATAACTACCTGGCCAACCGACTGGAAGAGATCCACATACGTGCCCATTCCAAAGAAAGGTAACTTGGCAGAATGTGGAAATTATCAAACAATATCATTAACATCACATGCAAGTAAAATTTTGCTGAAGATCATTCAAAAACAGTTATAGCAGTACATCGACCAGGAATTGCCAGAAATTCAAGCCAGATTCAGAAGAGGACATAGAATGAGGGATATCACTGATAATGTCAAATTGATCTTGCCTGAAAGCAGAGAATGCTAAAAAAATGTTTACATGTGTTTTATTGACTATGCAAAGATTATGATCAGACTGTGTGAATCATAACAAATTGTGGATAACATTATAAAGAATGAGAATTCCAGAACACTTAATTGTGCTCATACGGAACCTGTATATAGACCAAGAGGCAGTTGTTCCAACAGAACAAAGGGATATCGCGTGATTTAGTCAGGAAAGCTGTGCGTTAGGATTGGATCCTTTTGCCATACTTATTCAGTCTGTTTGCTGAGCATATAATCCAAGAAGCTGGACTATATGAAGAAGAACGTGGCATCAGGATTGGAGGAAGACTCATTAACAACCTGAGATATGCAGATGGCACCACCTTGCTTGCTGAAAGTGAAGGGGACTTGAAGCACTTACAGTTGAAGATCAAAGACTACAGCCTTAAGTAGGAATTACACATCAACATAAAGAAAACAAAAATCCTCACAACTGGACCAATAAACAACATCACGGTAAACAGATAAAATATTGAATTTGTCAAGGATTTCATTTTACTTGAATCCACAATCAACACTCATGGAAGTAGGGCGTTGTCAAGAAATCAAATGACGCATTGCACTGGACAAATCTGCTGCAAAAGACCTCTTTAGAGTGTTAAAAAGCAAAGATGTTACTGTAAAGACTAAGTTGTGCCTGACCTAAGCCATGGTGTTTTCAATTGCTCCATATGCATGTGAAAGCTGGACAATGAATAAGGAAGCCAGAAGAGGAATCCATACCTCTTTGCTTTCAGCAAGCAAGGTTGTGTCATCTGCATATTGAAGGTTGTTAATGAGTCTTCCTGCAATTCTGATGCCATGTTCTTCTTCATATAGTCCAGTTACTTGGATTATTTGCTCAGCATACAGATGGAATAAGTATGGTGAAAGGATACAACTCTGATGCACATCCTTCCTGATTTTAAACCACGTAGTATCCCCTTGTTCTGTTGGAATGACTGCCTCTTGGTCTAAGTACAGGTTTATCATGAGCACAATTAAGTGTTCTGAAATTCCCATTCTTCGCAGTGTTATCTGTTTTTTGTTATGAACCACACAGTTCAATGCCTTTGCATAGTTAATAAAACACAGGTAAACATCTTTCTGGTAATCTCTGCTTTCAGGTAAGATCAGTCTGACATCAGCAATGATAGCCCTCATTCCACGTCCTCTTCTGAATTCAGCTTGAATTTCTGGCAATTCCTTGTTGATTTACTGCTGCAACCACTCTTCAATGATCTTCAGCAAAATTTTACTTGCGTATATTAATGATATTGTTTGATAACTTCCGAATTCTGTTGGATCACCTTTGTTTAGAATAGGCACATTTGTGGATCTCTTCCAGTTGGTTGGCCAGGTAGCTGTCTTCCAAATTTCTTGGCATAGACGAGTGAGCACTTCCAGTGACTTCTTTCTTCAGTACCATTGGGCCTTTATCATATGCTATCTCCTGAAACGGTTGAACATTGACCAATTCGTTTTGGTACAGTGACTCTGTGTATTCATTCCATCTTCTTCTGATACTTCCTGCATCGTTTAATATTTTCTCCATAGAATCCTGCAATATTGCAACTCAAGGTTTGAAATTTTTCTTCAGTTCTTTCAGCTTGAGAAATGCTAAGCGTGTTCTTCCCTTTTGGTTTTCTAACTCCAGGTCTTTGCACATTTCATTATAATACTTTACTTTGTCTTCTTGAGCCACGCTTTGAAATCTTCTGTTCAGCTCTTTTATTTCATCGTTTCTTCCATTTGCTTTGGCTATTCTACATTCAAGAGCAAGTTTCAGAGTCTCTTCTGACATCCATTTTGGTTTTTTCTTTCTTTCCTGTCTTTTTAATGACCTCTTGCTTTCTTCATGTATGATGTCCTTGATGTTATCCCACAACTTG
>NW_004443965.1:21262171-21272609 GCF_000243295.1 Trichechus manatus latirostris
GACATCCATTTTGGTTTTTTCTTTCTTTCCTGTCTTTTTAATGACCTCTTGCTTTCTTCATGTATGATGTCCTTGATGTTATCCCACAACTTGTCTGATCCTTGGTCATTAGTGTTTAATGCATCAGATCTATTCTTGAGATTGTTTCTAAATTCAGATAGGATATGCTTAATGTTGTACTTTGGGTCTCGTGGACTTATTCTAATTTTCTTCAGCCTCTTCTTGAACTTGCATATGAGCAATTGATGGCCTGTGTCAAAGTCAGCCCCTGGCCTTGTTCTGACTGATGATATTGAGCTTTTCCATCGTCTTTCTCTACAAATGTAGTCGATTTGATTCCTGTGTGTTCTATCTGGCAAGGTCTTCGTGTATAGTTTTCATTTATGTTGTTGGAAAAAAGGTATTTGCAATGAAGAAGTTGTTGGTCTTGCAAAATTCTATTATGTGATATCTGGCATCGTTTCTATTACCAAGGCCATATTTTCCAACTACTGTCCCTTCCTCCTTGTCTCCAACTTTTGCATTCCAATCACCAGTAATTATCAATGCATCTTGATTGCATGTCTAATCAATTTCAGACTGCAGAATTTGGTAAAAATCTTCAGTTTCTTCATCTTTGGCATTAGTGGTTGGTGCATAAATTTGAATAATAGTCGTATTAATTTGTTGTCCTTGTGGGTGTATGAATATTATCCTATCACTGACAGCATTGTACTTCAGGATAGATCTTGAAATGTTCCTTCTGACAATGAATACAATGCCGTTCCTCTTCAATTTGTCATTCCTGGCATAGTAGACCATATGATTGTCTGATTCAAAATGGCCAATACCAGTCCATTTCAGCTCACTAATGCCTAGGTTATCCATTTCATTTTGATGATTTCCAATTTTCCTAGATTCATACTTCGTACATTCCACGTTCCGATTATTAATGGATGTTTATAGCTGTTTCTTCTCATTTTTAGTTGTGACACATTAGCAAATGCAGGTCCCAAAAGCTTAACTCCATCTATGTCATTAAGGTCAGCTCTACTTTGAGGAAATAGTTCTTCCTCAGTCATATTTTGAATGTTTTCCAACCTGAGTGGCTCATCTTCTGGCACTACCTTAGACAATGTTCTGCTGCTATTCAGAAGGTTTTCACTGGCTAATTTTTTCAGAAGTGAACTACCATGTCCTTCTGCCTAGTTTACCGTAGCCTGGAATCTCAGCTGAAACCTATCTATCATAGGTGACCCTGCTGGTATTTGAAATACTGGTGGCATAGCTTCCAGCATCACAGCAACATGCAAGCGACCACAGGATGACAAACTGACAGAAACATGGGGTCAGTATGGATTATACCTCAACATAAAGAAAATAAAAATCCTCACAACTGGACCAATAAGCAACGTCGTGATAAACGGAGAAAATGTTGTTGTCAAGGATTTCATTTTACTTGGATCCACAATCAATGCCCATGGCAGCAGCAGTCAAGAAATCAAATGATGTATTGCATTGGGCAAATCTGCTACGAAAGTCCTTGTTAAAGTGTTAAAAAAGCAAAGATGTCACTTTGAGCATTAAGGTGCGCCTGACCTAAGTCATGGCATTTGCATTTCGCCTTATACGCATGAGAAAACTGGACAATGAATAAGGAAGACAGAAGAGGAATTGGTGCCTTTCAATTGTGATGTTGGCAAAGAATATTGAATATACCATGGACTGCCAGAAGAATGAACAAATCTGTTTTGGAAGAATTACAGCCAGAATGCTCCTTGGAAGTGAGGATGGCGAGACCTCGTCTCATGTACATTGGACATGTTATCAGGAGGGACCATTCCCTTCAGAAGGACATCATACTTGGTAAAGTAGAGGGTCACTGAAAAAGAGGAAGACGCTCAATGAGATGGATTGACACAGTGGCTGCAACAATGGGCTCAAGCATTGCAGTGATTTTGGGGTTGGCTCAGGACTGGGCAGTGTTCCATTCTGCTGTACATAGGGTCGCTATGAGTCAGAACTGACTGGACAGCAGCTAAAAACAACAATATATATATGTATGTTTAACTTTTTATTTTGATAAAATTTCAAACTTACAGGAAATTTCAAGAAAGATACAATAATTCCCACATACTCTTGATTTACCAGTTGTTTACATAATGCCCCATTTGCTCTATCATTCTTTCTTACTCTATTTTTTTCCTGAACCCTTTAAGAGTAAATTTCAGTCACCATACTCCTTTCCTCCTAAATCCTTCAGTATGTACTTAATAAAAATAAGAACAATTCTCTTTCATAACCACAGTACCATTATCATGTATTTAATATGGATTCGATACAATTTTCTTTCTCACCAATGATAAATGAGATTATATCAAGATAGCAACCCCTGCGTTTTTGTTGTTTCCATTTGCCTGGAATACCTTTCTCCATTCCTTTATTCTTAGCTGTTTTGAATCACTTTGTATTAAGTGCATTTCTCGTATAGAGCATATAGTTGGATCTTCCTTTGTGAGCACATAGGAAATCTTCTAATAAATGAGTTAAGCCTATGCATATTTATTGACATGACTGATGTTTTTGGTCTCAACTCTGGTATATTATTTTATGCTATAATTATTTTGCTTGTTATGTTACATTTGCTGTGCTTCTCTCCGTAATTTGTTTTGTTTGCTTTTTTTTTTTTTTTTAAATTATTTTGGCATTTAGGATGTATATATTTTTGTTTTAGACATTACCTTTGTACTTATACCTTTTAAAAATGCCCTTTGTCCCCTGGCATTTAATTTAGCTTTTTCTGTTTGGTGTCCTTTAAAGTGTAAGCTTTAAATGGTATTGTTTGAGTCCCATCTATTGACTGTACAATTGTCCATAAGCTTATGTATTAGTAGTTTTTAAAAAAAATCTCTAGGTGATTTTATTATGCAGTTAGAGCTGGGAGCCGGCCCACCCACCCCTTCCGTTCCAGTCTTACATCACCATCCTTTTCCTTCTTCCATCACTCCTCACACATCGTAAACCCTCTGTTTAGCTTTCCCCAGACTCTGTCCATTCAATCCTGTCTAAATACTTTTGTTGTTAGCTGCTGTTGAGTTAGCCTGCGACTCAGGGTGACCTTATGTATAACAGAACAAAACGTTGCCCGGTCCTGTGCATCTTCATGATTATTGGTATGTTTGAATCCATTGTTGTGGCTATTGTGTCAATCAGTCTCACTGAGGGTTTCCCTCGTTTGCCTCTCATTGATGGACTAGCAAAATATTGTCATTATAATTGTTCATATTTTGGTCCCAGATGTAGACCATATTAATATTGTCTGTTTAAGTTAGTTTCTAGGCAAAAAAATGTCAGTGATCCCCACAGTGTTGACGAGGTGGATGAAGTGCCAATAGGGTCAGCACCTCTGCGTTTTCAAGCTGATCCTGCTGCCTACTTGATGTGTGGTCTTGAACAAGTCACTTAACCTTTTCTTGTTTCTCATCTCCAAGTTCTATTATTGGGCATTTGCATACGATTTGTTGCCATAGTAACAGAAAATAATACTGACCTATCTCTCAAGAGTGAGTGTCATGGGGATTAACTAATTTACAGCTGTGAAGAGCTTTCAACATATGAACTGCTAAACAACAGCGAGATGGTAAAGAGAATTTAAAACACCATCAGCTCATGCAGTGTGCCCATTTGATGCCCATCATTATATGTTTAACTATTAGTGTTACTACTCATAATAAACTTTTATGAGGTACTTAAAGTGGTTGAAGTGTTTTTATGAGAGTTAATTAGTTGTTCCAACCAGCAATATGAGGTAGGTCAGTATTTTTATTATCCCTGTTTTGGAAATTACATTTATTAGGTGCATGCATCATTAAAAAAATCTTAAACTTCTTGATATTTGGAAGCAATTTGTGATTGGAAACAATTTTCATACAGATGTCACACCTGGCACTAAGCTGCAATTGTGGAGCGATGGGAGACTGGGTTATGCTTTTGATTCCCAAAGTATAACATTGGCAAGTCTTTTTATTTTTAATTATTTTAATGTTTGCACACCATATATGTGCCAGTTCTTGTGCTAGATTCTTGTGTGCATCAGTCAGGGTGCAATTAGGAAAATCGAAACTACTCTAGATATTTCAAACAGAAGGAGTTTAATGTAAAAAATTGGTTACACATGTTTTGAATGGGCTATAAGAGCAAATGGGAGGATTAGGTTCTGGGGGAACAATTAAGAAGAAGAGGTGATAGCTAGAAACTAGTAACTTCAGGAATGAGTCCAACTGTCAGGGCTAGGGGAACAAAAGGGAGGAAGTTGTTATCAGAGGCCAGGAGTGCCACTCACTGCTGGACTGTAGCCATAAAGAGAGCTAGAACTACAGAAGGGAAGCGGAGCAAGAAAGAACAGGTTCCATCCTGCTTATTGGCAGAAACTGGTATGAAGTCAGAGGTGAGAAAGCCTGGGAAACATAGGTCCTCACTTCCACTTCACACAGCTGGGTGAAGAAGGGGGGATGCAGGACTGAGAGACAGCAGGTAAGTAACTGGCGCCCCCCCTGTAAGTTTATTGAATTCTTTTTGGAGTCTCAGAGATCCAGAAACTTGCTCCAATGCCCTTACAGTAGCAAGTGATGGACCTGCTATTCAAACTCAGGTTTGCCATCTCCAAGTACAAAGTGTGTTCCAGGACACCGTGCATGATCTCTCAGTCCAGTGTCCTCAGCTTTGCAATGGGGTTTGGGGTGCAGACTGTAAGAATGTCCATCACTACCTACCTTTAAGGGATGAGATAAGGATCAACTTAAAGCATATATACAAAAGCACATGGTCATCATTAATGCAACCCGCAAAGATAAATTAGTATTGTTGATTTGTAAAGACAAATTTGACGACTTTGATGGGATTTCTCGTCTCTTAGAATGAAGCTGGAGCTCCTTATATTAAGCCTGTGGCTGGAAATTGAATGTGCGTGGGGACCACCTTTCACTCTGTTGTTGCTGTTATTGTTGGATTCACATGGGGTTTTATAGAACAGGTTAAAGAACTTTATTTGCACGTTCTAATTGATCCTGACAGGCTTTAAGAATGTTGCCAGGTGTCAGTCACACAATCCTTGTTTTTAAGTAAGAATTTTTTATATTATTATTAATAATCCGATTTTACAGAAAGGGAAACTGAGATGTAACACATGCTCATTAAAGATTGCTTAGCAAGAAATAATGAATGTCCGGTCTCCTGACTTCGATTCTATGAGTGGGCATGGTGGTTTATCAGAAATAACACCCCTTTCGGGGTAAACTGAGGCAGGTCACTTCTTTGAACTTGTTTCTTCATTAAGAAAATAGGAACACTTGCCCCATCTATCTAGCACTCGAGTGTGAGGACCAATTATGATAATACGTGTACATGTGTTTGGTAAAATTTAAAGTGCTGTACCGATGTTAAGGACGATTGCTAAGTTGCTGTGATGCTTCTGGACTGTATAAAAATATGGCCTCTACAAAAGTTGAGGAATCCTTATGAGAAAACAAGACTCTGTGGCATCCTATCATCGGTCACTCTCTGATGTCATGAACTGTACTTAATGTTTATGCCCACCCTTCCCCATCAGAGACAGTGAAATCACTCTCGTGGCTGTTGTTTTCCCAAGTAATAGCCTTATCATTTGTTTTTCTCTGAGAAACGCTATGTCAGAATCACTCACACCAAACCCCTGCTTCTTAACAATCTCCTTTTGGCTGCAGAACCCCATGGAGTAAGGCAGTATCCAAATTGCTTTCAATCTAATAACTCACCCCAGACAACAACAAAAACTATGAGAGCAAATCTAAACCAAAGGTACTAGCTCTTAAGTGCCTCATGCATTGGAAGGTGAGCAGATACTTGCAGGGATCCTGAGTCCCTGGGTAGCGCAAACAGTTAACTCACTTGGCTGCTAACCAAAAGGTTGGAGGTTCATGTCCACCCTGAGGCACCTCAGAAGAAAGCCTTGGCCATCTACTTCCAAAAAGTCAGCCAATGAAAACCTTGTGCAGCACAGTTCTACTCTGATACACATGGGGTCACTATGGGTCTGAATCGACTCAATGACAACTGGTTTGTACCACTTTGATCTGTTTGTTTAAGATGCTTTGTCTATGGTTGTCATCTCTGGGAGTTTTCTCTTTTCTTGGCAGTGACTCAACTGTTATAAATAAAATTTGTTTCCTCCTCTGTAGGTCAGAAACCGTGATTCTCCCTTTGATCGCTGGGGCTGGCAGGAACTTAGGCTCTGCTACCCCTCCTTCCCCATGCAGTCTCAGTGACCGAGGTCATTCAGAGCCAGAGGCACATTTTTGATGAGGTGGAGGGCTGAGTATCCCTCCTTTTGGGCAGAGCCCAGAGTCTATTCTCTTGCCCAAATGGACATCCTAGCCAGAAGCTGATCTTGATACGTTTCATTCTGTTTAGAGGTCCTAACGTGAACCAGAAGAGGGCCACACAGAACCATGTGATTCCTGATTTTCTGGGCATCCCACTTCATGTCAATGGACATTACATAGGAATGCTTTATTATGCAACCAGGATCTAGCACACATTTGTATCAGCTACAGCAAGATGATGAACAATAATGACTCCATTTAATTCTGCCCTCAATAATTCATGGACTGAGGAGGAGCTACAGGGGAAACCAGTTTGACTTCAACTTCTCAATGCCACAGGTATTTCAAAAACAATTTGCAAGCAAATAATACAAGTCTCCAGAATTAGTGTGCTTACCAAAAGGCAACTATACCCAAAGGAAGCACATCTGTTTGAATTTAATTGATTTACAATTAGCGTTCCCTTCCTTTTGATGGCTCCATTCTTGTTTACTGGGAAAACGTTTGCAGCAAAACACATACTGCATGTGTACCTGGGCATTGATATTCTCACTGGCAAATACTCTCCACCACAATGCCTTCATACATATTTGCCTCAGAGACCTGAACCACTCTGAAGGAACTGTTGAGTCTCCCAAGGAAATGCTATCTTTACTTGACAAGACCGATGCTGATTTTGAAAATCACCTCTGAGAACAGTTCTAAGGATGTTTCTTGGCCTCTCAAGGCTTCTGAAAAGCACCAGAAAACATTCTGTTAGGAACGTGTTACTACTAAGCTGTAGTGTTGGCTCCCTTTATTTTTAGGGGCATGGAAATTAAGGGAAGGGAGAGTGGATTGGTTGTTTAACAAGGAATAGAAGCAGATTTGTTTAGAAACAGATTTTTGTTGTTGTTATAATCCTTTTGTTGTCTCTTCACCTGGGAAAAGGAGAATATTCTTCGGGGAATTTATAGCATGCAGAAGATTCTAAGGAATGGGTGATGGATACACCTGATCATTTTAAATAAAGGTCCTAATTTACCTTATAGCCCTATTCCTCTAACAGCTTAAGCAGACATGTACACACACACACACACACACACACACACACACACACACACATATGTATGTTTTCTTTTTATAAATGGGATGCATGTTCATTGTGGAAAATAAGAGTAAACAAAAAGAAGAAAATAAATATCATCCTTAACCTTACTTCCCAGGAATATTTTCTCAATGTTTCTCCTAAGTATATCTATAACCTTCAGTGTAATATTTTAGCAAAAATGGGATCATATGGATATCTTATACGTAATCTTTTTTTTTTTTTTACTTATTGTACTATAAATATATTTCCATGTTATTCTTCTACGTTATTATTAACGTTGTTGTTGTTAGGCACTGTCGAGTTGGTTCCAACTCATAGCGACCCTATGTACAATAGAACGAGATACTGCCTGGTCCTCCGCCATCCTCACCATCTTTGTTATGCTTGGGCCCATTGTTGAAGCCACTGTGTCAGTCCATCTTGTTGAGGGTCTTCCTCTTTTTACTGGACCCTCTACTTTACCAAGCATGATATCCTTCTCCAGGGACTGATCCCCCCTGACAGCATGTCCAAAGTATGTAAGACATCGTATTGCCATCCATGGCTCTAAGGAGTATTCTGGTTGTACTTCTTCCAAGACAGATTTGTTCATTCTTTTGGCAGACTGCGGTATATTCAATATTCTTTGCCAACACCACGATTCAAAAGCATCAATCATTCTTCAGTCTTCTTTATTCATCATCCAGCATTCGCATGCATATGAGGCAATTGAAAACACCATAGCTTGGGTCAGGCGCACCTTAATCTTCAAGGTAACATCTTTGCTTTTTAACAGTTTAAAGAGGACTTTTACAGCAGATTTGTCCAATGCAATGTGTCTTTTGATTTCTTGAGTGCTGCTTCCATGGGTGTTGATTATGGATCCAAGTAAAATGAAGTCCTTGACAGTATCAATCTTTTCTCCTGTTTATCATGATGTTGCTCATTGGTCCAGTTGTGATGATTTTTGTTTTCTTTGTTAGGAAGGCTGTAGTCTTTGATCTTCATCAGTGAGTGCTTCAAGTCCTCTTCACTTTCAACAAGCAAGGTTCTGTTATCTGCGTATCTGAGGTTGCTAACGAGTCTTCCTCCAATCCTGTGCCTCATTCTTCTTCATATAGTCCAGCTTCTTGGATTATTGCTCAGCATACCGATTGAATAGGTATGGTGAAAGGATACAACCCTGATACACACCTTTCCTGATTTTAAACCATGCAGTATCCCCTTGTTCTGCTGGAATGACTGCCTCTAGTCTCAGTACAGGTTCCTCATGAGCACAATTAAGTGTTCTGAAATTCCCATTCTTTTCAATGTTATCCATAATTTGTTATGAGCCACACAGTCAAATGCTTTTGTATAGTCAATAAAAACACAGGTAAACATCTCTCTGGTATTCTCTGCTTTCATCCAGGATCATCTGACATCAGCAATGATATTCCTCATTCCATGTCCTCTTCTAAATCTGGCTTGAATTTCTGGCAGTTCCCAGTAGCTGTACTGCTGCAACCAGTTTTGAATGATCTTCAGCAAAATTTTACTTGCAGGTGATATTAATGATATTGTTCGATAATTTCTGTACTTGATTGGATCACCTTTCTTTGGAATAGGCATAAATATGGATCTCTTCCAGTCAGTTGACCAGGTAGCTGTCTTCCAAATTTCTTGGCATAGACGAGTGAGCACTTCCAGCTCTGCATCCATTTGTTGAAACATTTCAATTGGTATTCTGTCAATTCCTGGAGCCTTGTTTTTCACCAGTGCCTTCAGTATAGCTTGGAATTCTTCCTTCAGTACCATCGGTTCTTGATCATATGCTACCTTCTGAAATGATGGAACATTGACCAGTTCTTTTTGGTACAGCGACTCTGTGTATTCCATCCATCTTCTTTTGATGCTTCCTGTGTTGTTCAATATTTTGCCCATAGAATCCTTCACTATTGCAACTCAAGGCTTTATTTTTTTTCTTCAGTTCTTTCAGCTTGAGAAATGCTGAATGTGTTCTTCCCTTTTGGTTTTCTAACTCCGGGTTTTTGCACATGTCGTTATAATACTTTACTTTGTCTTCTTGAGCTGCCCTTTGAAATCTTCTGTTCAGCTGTTTGAATTCATCATTTCTTCCGTTTGCTTCATCTACTCAACGTTCAAGAGCAGGTTTCAGAGTCTCTTCTGACATCCATTTTGGTCTTTTCTTTCTTTCCTGTCTTTCTAATGATCTCTTGCTTTCTTCATGTATGATGTCCTTGATATTATTCCACAACTAGTCTGGTCTTCAGTCGTTAGTGTTCAGTGCATCAGCTGTATTCTCGAGATGGTCTCTAAATTCAGGTGGGATATACTCAAGGTTGTACTTTGGCTCTTGTGAGCTTGTACTAAATTTTCTTCAGCTTCAGCTTGAACTTGCATATGAGCAATTGTTCTGAATGATGATATTGAGCTTTTCCATCGACTCTTTGCACAGATGTGGTCAATTTGATAGATGTGTATTCCATCTGGCCAGGTCCGTGTGTATAGTCACCGTTTATGTTGGTGAAAAAAGGTATTTGCAATGAAGAAATCATTGGTCTTGCAAAATTCTATCATGTGATTTCCAGCTTCATTTCTATTTTCAAGGCCATATTTTCCAGCTACCGATTCTTCTTTTTTGTTTCCAACTTTTGCTTTCCAATCACCAGTAATTATCAATACATCTTGATTGCATGTTTGATCAGTTTCAGACTGCAGAAGTTGGTAAAAATCTTCAATTCCTTATCTTTGGCCTTAGTGATTGGTGCATAAATTTGAATAATAGTCGTATTAACTGGTCTTCCTTGTAGGCATATGCATATTATCTTATTACTGACAGGATTGTACTTCAGGATAGATCTTGAAATGTTCTTTTTGATGATGAATGCAATGCCATTCCTCTTCAGTTTTTCATTCCTGGCATAGTAGACCATATGATTGTCTGATTCAAAATTGCCAATACCAGTCCATTTCAGCTCACTAATGCCTAGGATATCAATGTTTATGCATTCCATTTCATTTTTTTTTA
>NW_004443965.1:21278999-21301765 GCF_000243295.1 Trichechus manatus latirostris
TTCAGGATTGTTGATTCTCTGTTTGGCTTAGTTTTTCGGATCTTTGTTGTGGAGGGACGGCGTGGTGCTTCTGCCTAGAGCGCCATCTTGCCGGACTCTCCTCTCCATTTCATTTTTGACAATTTCCAATTTTCCTAGATTCATACTTTGTACATTCCATGTTCCTATTATTAATGGATGTTTGCAACTATTTCTTCTCATTGTGAGTTGTGCCACATCAGCAAATGAAGGTCCTGAAAGTTTGACTCCATCCACATCATTAAGATTGACTCTACTTTGAAGAGGCAGCTCTTTTGCAATCTATTTTGAGTCCCTTCCAACCTGAGGGACTCATTTTCTTGCACTGTAACAGATAATGTTCTGTTGCTATTTGTAAGGTTTTTCACTGGTTAATTTTTTTTCAAAAATAGACCACGAGGTCCCTCTTCCTACTCTATCTTAGTCTGGAATCTCATCTGAAACCTGTCCACCATGGATGACCCTGCTGGTATTTGAAATACCAGTGGCATAGCTTCCAGCATCATAGCAACACAGAAGCCACCACAGCACAACAAAGAAAAAAATTATTAATAGCTTTATAGAATTTTAGTATGCAATATACCAGCCCCCTATTGCTGGATATTTAGATTACTTCCAATTTTTCCCAGTTTTAATGTGTGGTAAATATTGTGGAGACTACAATTTGATGTTTGCTTAGGATAGATGATAAGATATGGAACATCTGAATCAATACTTTGATATGCAAAACTTTTAGGCTTTTGATAAGTATTGTCAAATTTCTGTCCACAAGGATTGTGCTATTTTTTATTTTCATGAGAAGTACAAGAGAGTGGTCATTTCCCCATATCTTTACCAACATGGGACATTTAAAAATATCTTTCCAACTCTATGGGGCCACTAGATGAGGTACATCCTACTCAAAACCTGTGCAACACTAACAACAAAAACATAATTGATATCTTGGTAGATTCTTAGCAAAGCCCAGGCATTCAGCATGGCCAGAGACTGTGCTGAGTTGATTCTGACTCATGGCAACCCCACGTGTGTCAGAGTAGAACTGTGCTCCGTAAGGTTTTCAGTGGCTGATTCTTTGGAAGTAGATTGCTGGGCGTTTCTTCTGAGGTGCCTCTGGTTGGACATGAAACTCCAGTGTTTCTGATAGCAGGAATTTGTCCTATCCAGGGATTCGTAAGGCTGCCTCGGGGGTACTAAAAAGGCACAGAAAGAGCAGAGAGGAAATGCTGACTTGAGGTTAATGAGATAATGTAGGTGGAAGTGGAGCTCTGAGCTAGTGGGGTTGCCATTAAGGTGCGCCCAGGAGGAAGTGCAACCTGCCACAGGCTGAGAACCATGCACATACTTACTTTTAATTTTCTTAAAATACAGCTTAAAGGGCTCTTGCTTGTACTACAGCCTAGGTAAGGGCTTTTCCTTTTATTCCCTCATGATATTCTGCCTCCCCTGGCCTAAGAAAACCATGTATAAACTGACACAATTTCCATATTTACTGTCATAATTCCCCTATATATCAATCATACATAAGCTAATTGGTGTTACTGAAACACAGTTTGTAGCAGAACTGTTTGTAACCCCCCCTGTGATCTCAGTTTCCTTAACTGTAACTTAAGGGGATTGGGATAGATTGTGTATCATGTCATACTGAAGGTTACATCCGCCTTTCTCTGAGGATGGAGGCGAGGCCTTGGGTTGGGGTCCATTGTGGTGAAAAGCTATTTAGAATCTGGTATCTCCTCTTTTCTTGCTTTAACAGAGCAGCTCTGGTTTTTATTCACTATGTATAATTTTATTTGAAGAAAAAGCTTCATCTTAAAAGGTTTGAAAACCTTTGGATAGGACATTAAGCTCCCTTTCAATTGTGATTCTGTGATCTCTACAGCGGGCTTATTATCTGTGTGGGACTTTGCATAGTTTATAACACTCTTTAACATATATTCTCACCTATTCTATAAACTTACTCCTTGAAGTAGTAAGGAAGTGTATCATCACTCCTGTTTCATAGACTCAGAAAGGTTAAGTGACTTTCTAAGATCACACAACGAAGATAGAGCTAGAACTTAAACTCGGGCCATTTGACACCAAATATTATCATTTTCCTGCTACTTTTGTGAGAAGGAGTTAAGGGTTTTATTCTTAGAAATCATAAGGAAAATAATGAAGAGTGTAGTAATTCTAATATTTAAAAGTCTAATTAAAAACAATAAGTTACATGCGTTTTTATTTTTGAAAAGCTAGTTCTGTAAGATTATTTTTCTACTTACCGTTCATCTTTATCTATCTTAATAAGAGTTATGTTTTTTTGGTACATAAAGTCTAGAATGACCATTACTTTGAATATAATGAGCTTGGAAAGAGGACCATGATTTTAGAAATTGCAGATAAATGCACAATTATAGGAATCAGCATGCATCAAGGAAAGGTTTCTGGAGTTCTGAACTTGCAAAGTTACACTTAGAAACTGTTGTTGTTGGGTGTGGTGGAGTCTAGCAACATTGTATCTTCTAAGAATGCTCATTGCCTTCCCCTTTCCAGTTTTTATATCCTCTTCCTATCCAGTAACAAATCATGCTTTGCTCTCCTCCACACCATCATCTTTTACATGAAACGCAAATGCTGTGGATTGTCAGAGGATACACCTTACTGCATGCATTTGAACAGCTTCTTTCCTGATTTCTACCCTTCATCCCACATGAATCGACTGGAGAGGCCCTTTTCCCATCCTGGTCCTACATTTGAATTTCAGTTTGTTTACTGCTCAAAAATGGCTGTCTGTGACCTAGAACTTGATTGTATTGGTTGCTATCTGAAAGTGGCGCTTATGTGCTGCTTACCTATTTTTGGAAATAATATAATGATACGCCAGGGTTCCTAGTAATACTTAGTGGCAGGAATGACTACTGCTGTTCTTTTAGTTAATCTGTTGAGTAGACAAGATGGCCCATTTGAAAAAACAGAGTGATTCCAGTTGCTCTCTGTGTCTCTCTCTGTCCCTATCTCTGTCTTCTTCTTTCTCTCCCCTCTTAAACACACTCCTCATCCTGGCTGCAAGGAATCTCAAAGAAGAAACCAGAAGCCATCTCTGGTTTGACCTTTCTCTGGGACAGTTGGTAGGTAGCATGGTAAGTGTCTGAGGGATGGACACACCCTTTCCCTTTCACAGATTTGGAATAAGGAATAATCAAAGAAGACATTCCTCCATTAAGCTGAGAAAGCAATAGCCTGGAGCCAAATGTATCTTCTGGTTTTATAGATGCACAAACACACAAAAGCTTAATGAAAAGACACTCGGAAGGAGAGGAAGATTATCACATTTCTTTTAGACTCCCTGCTTGATTACTTTTAGGTGCTGAGTACGTGTACCAAATTGTGTGACTGATTAAATGGTTCCCTTTATGACATTGTTAATCACCATAATTATAATAACTTAAATTTGTGTAGTGCTTTACAGTGTTCAAAGCATTTTTATATCCGTTATCTTATTAGGTCTTCATAACAAACCTGGGAAGATATGCTGGAAGGTTGTCTTCTTTGAACATACAGCTTCAAGAAGGGACCCATGAGGAACATTGAAGGAAGAAGGGAACACTGACCCAAGCAGGTCAGGTGAATCCATGGAGACTGAACAGATATCACCTGGCCCCTGACCCTACATACCCTGGGTGGGAGTAACTAGCCTTGAGTCAAGTTAGTAGAGCATCACTTTTGTCCCAGTGAATCACTTTGCTGAACAAAGGGTCACATCCAACAAGCCAGTCCTAGATCTGCTGCATTTGTAACCCCGTGAGCATCAGGTGGGAGCTCCCCGATCTCACCTACCAATATCATTCTCTGTAGAGCTTTTATTATTTATTATTAGTACTTCCTCAGCTCCTGCCCTAGCTCTGGCAGACCTGAACTACTCTAAGAATTTATGGCTTAGTTCCTGCAGAGTCCTACAGGTAAGGCTGATGGTGACTGGAGCAACTCCATTGCTTTTCTTTCTTGTATCAGCTGCAGTGAAGCCCCAAACCTGTATGTACCTATCATTATTAGCTGTGGAACATCAGAAACCCTCTTAATCCGTATCTCCCTGTGAGTGTAGCAGTACGTCACCCTCTAATCCATAGACAAGGCCACTACTATTTTTTCTTTATAGATGAAACAAACAAACAACAAAACCTATATTAAGAGGCTACATAACTTGCTCATACAGCCGGAAATTGGTGGTGTCAGGATCAGTTCTTAGACCCTCTAGCTCCCAGTTAGCTATCTTTGTTTCCACTATATAAAAATCAAGAAAAAAAAAAAACCAGCCAGCTGCCGTCGAGCCAACTCTGACTCCTGGCGACCTTGCTTCCACTGAGCTTCAAGGTCATTGAGAGTCAATGTGAAACTGTGTTTATTAAGACCTATCTCCCCACATGTGGGGTGAAACCGACAGTCATTTTAGTGTGCACAACTTTACCTTTTTACCATGGCTGCTTAGAAAACAGGTGAACTTAAGCAGGATGTATCAAATTGTCTTTTCTGGAAAATCGGGAATGGAATGGATAGATGTTTGCTATTGGATTTTATGAGTCACTTGAACTGATGAGAATTAAACTCTGGAGTCAGGGCCACCATGCTTAGTTGTATAAACATTTAGCAGAGAATAAAAGGGGAAGAAGAAAGTACAGACAAAGAGCAGAGACATGAGGCACCACACAGCGCGGAAGGAATAAAGCTGGGTAGGCAGCAAGAGCAGCTGCCTAGTTTCTTAATTGCATTTTAGTTTCTGGCTCCAGATACACAAGAAACCCAGCCCCGTTATACTTCTTGCCCTTGGATTGTGTGAAACACTTCAGAATTCTTTCCAATAAATTCCTGTTTTCGCTTAAGTTATGTTAAAGAGGGTTTCTAACACAGGTGATCCCCAGGTTGCAAACCAGATCCATTTCTAAATGTGTCTTCAAGTTGAATTTGTAGGTAGGTTGAAACAGGTGCATGTGGTTCTTATTTAGCTTTAAAGTGAAAGAGGAAACCCTGGTGGTGTAGTGGTTAAGAGCTATGGCTGCTAACCAAAAGGTTGGCAGTTTGAATCCACCAGGCGCTCCGTGGAGACCCTATGGGGCAGTTCTACTCTGTCCTATATGGTCACCATGAGTCGGAATCGACTCAGAGGCAATGGGTTTTTGGTTTTTTAAGTGCACGAAAAGGCTGGAAGACTTTTCAGTGATTTAAAAGCTGCATGTGCAATAAGTGAAGGTGATTGTAATGAAGAATTTGTTGTGAGTAGGGGTTGGTTAAGTTGTTTTAAAGTGAGGGCAAATGTACATAACATTAAAGGGCAAGTACTAGTTATCTGTAAATCGGATATTCATAACCGGAGACTTACTGTACTTGCCATCCAATGAGATTTAACTTATATGTTCTGGAAAATGTCGTTGTTAGCTGCCATTAAGTCGGTCCCCAACTCTTGGTGACTCCATGCACAACAGAAGGAAATGCTGCTGGGTCCTGTGCCATCCCATGATCAGCTACAGACTGGACTGTTAGGATCCATCAGGTTTTCACTGGCTGATTTTCAGAAAGTAGATCACCAGGCCTTTCTTCCCAGTCCATCTTAGTCTGGAAGCTTCACTGAAACCTGTTCAGCATCATAGCAACACACAGGCCTCCACTGACTGATGATTAGTGGTGCCTGCGCTTGACGTGCATGGGCTGGGAGACAAACCCGGGTCTCTTGCATGGAAGGCAAGAATTCTACCCCTGAAGCACCACTGCCCTCATTCTGGAAAATGCTTTCTTGAATTATCTTCTTCAAGCGTTTTGGTCATTGGCTAGGTATAGAAACTATCACTTGTGTGGTTGTGCACACCCTCGGCTGCACACATCTTATGAGATGTTGACGTCCGGTAGCCCCTGCTCAGCTGTGTAGCTAGGAGACTCCGCCTTCCTCGACCTCACCTAGTACCCCCTTTTTCTTCATCCTGTAGCTCCCTGTGAAGAGGACAGCATCTGGCCTGATACGTGGATAAGTTATCCTTCTTGACACCCATCTCATAATTCCCGTGTGTGCTGTATGCCCATTTCCTTTTTCTTTGCAGCCGCCCTGTCGCTCATTGTTTGTTAATGACTAGTTGGCAGGCATAGAGAAGAGAAGTGGCGGCCAGCCTGGCCTTCAGACTGGAATAAAGCATGTTTTCTAGAGAATGAAAACATTATTTGGTAAGAAGCACGTTCCAGCACTGAATATTTTTCTTTTAAAGTCCTGCTGCGCTCCTTCTGTCTCTGAGTGTCCACGCTTCCCTTTGTGACTTCCTCCCACCTTCTTCCCAGATGGAGACTGGCAGGGCTGCCTTATTTGGGGATAGGGCTCCTCAAAGGTGGGTGTGGCCTGTAGGGAAGGCTCTAATATAATTTCAGGGAAGCAAAATATTAGACTAATTGTATCATGAGAAAATTCTACGCTATTTAAAAATCTTTGAAGCCCTCTCAGAGAAAGCCCATAATTAGCAAGAGATTTTGGGTTCTATCTGATCTTCACTTAAAAAGGAGTCTCCTAAACCTGCAGAGTAAACTTACCCTTGTCTTGCATTTAGTATTTTGTTCCAGGGAAGGACCAGACTCTTGACACCAATTCTCTTCATTATCTTCTTGTTCACCTGGACCGTGGTTCACCCACCTAGCTCCTTCCAGAGCTTAAAAGCCAGGCCGCTGGAGCCAGCCCTCCGAGGCCAGGCTGTTCCCTGTTTCTAGGGAGAGTAATGTAAACTTTGACAATAATGCCAATTCTGCATTTACTGTTTACTGCTAACCCAAAGATTGGCAGTTTGAATCCACCAGCCGCTCCTTGGAAACCATAGTTCTACTCTGCTCTATAGGGTTGCTATGAGTTGGAATCGACTCAGTGGCAATGGCTTTGGTTTGGCTTTTGGTATAAAGCAAGCAGCCTTCAAAAACCAAAAACCGTTCAAAACACTGCTCAGGTCTGTGCAGACCTCTAAGTTCTTCTCAGCCAGAAGAGGGCGTTGCGTCCCTGAAGTTTTTCCCCCTTAGCTACGCGAAAGCCCTGGGAGAGCAAATGACTTTTAGATCCATACTTTGTTTTCCACGTGTAAATAACAACACAACAACAAAAAAGTTCATCTGTTGAAGACAAACAGTCAAAAGAAATACTAGTAAATGCAAAACAGGCAGCTAGCACAGAACTCTGCTCAGTGAACTGGGGCCCAGTGGCTTCCAGTGACCATATTTCCTATGCTGCTTGCTCAGGTTAGAAATGAAGTGGCACACAATGCAGCAAGGGCCTCTTGCTAGCGAGGAGCACTGGGTAATATATTTGTTTGTACTGTGGGATTGCAGTTCTACTAGAAGGAACACTTGACATTTTGATGAGTGCCTCCAGGGAGAAAAGGTACTAACTTCAGAACTTAGTTTTAATTATACTAAGGAGATTACATTATTCAAAAGCATCCCACTGGTAGGGTGCAACATTTCCTGAAACAGTTTAGTAGAAAATGCCACATTAATCAGTTCAGTATTTCACTCAGAAGGCTTAATGACGGGAGAAGTTTAAAGTACCGTGACACAATAATGCAGAAAACCCCAAAACCAAACCCACGGCTGTTGAGTCGATTCTGACTCAGAGACTATAGGACAGAGTAGAACTGCCCTGTAGGGTTTTCCAAGGCTGTAAATCTTTATGAAAGCAGACTGCCACATCTTTCTCTCTCGGAGCTGCAGGTGGGGTCGAACCGCCGACCTTTGGTTAGCAGCTGAACGCTTTAACCACTGCGCCACCAAACCAAAAAACCCATTGCTGTAGAGTTGGTTCTGACACATAGCTACCCTATGGGACAGAATGGAACTGCCGTATAGTTTCCAAGGAGCACCTGGTGGATTTGAACTGCTGACCTTTTGGTTAGCAGCTGAACGCTTAACCTCTGCACTACCAGGGTTCCTTATAATGCAGAAACTCCTCCAAAAAAAAACCAAATCCGATGCTGTGGAGTTGATTCTGACTCATAGCGACCCTATAGGACAGAATGGAACTGCCGTATAGAGTTTCCAAGGAGTGCCTGGTGGATTCAAACTGCTGACCTTTTGGTTAGCAGCCGAGATCTTAATCACTATGCCACCAGGGTTTCCTAATAATGCAGAAGAGGGGAGGGGGGGTGGAAAGAATGTTAATTTAGGGAAAAAGGCTTAAATAGGTGTTAGTCCCTCTTGTGTCTTTCCCCATTAAAAACTGGCTGGCTGTGCTGAGAACCCAGTAGGGATCAACATGTGCGAGCCCACAATTGTTGAAGTAGAAGGGCCTGGGAAAGGCAACAAACACTATGTGAGAGAAGGAGCATGTTCTGTTGAAGCCAGGTCCCTGTGCACAGCTGTTCTGATCTGCTCAGGTTGGTGATGAATAGCTACGCTCTTCCTCCCATCTAGACAGACAAGAGATCTTTGTCGACGCATGGCGTTTGATGTCAGAGGGAGATGGGAAAAATAGATTCTGGAGCATCCTGTCTCCTTATTCTCACTCTCTTCCCCAACTCATATTCTAGTTAGCATATCCAGCCTTCAAAATTGGAATGAGAATCTGGCCTGAAAGTTGGAAAAGTATGTTCTTACCAGATGAGCTCTTACCTGAAAGGTGGCCAACGTGGGTGTACTATTATGATGCCGGAAGACTGAGTGACGATGAAGACTGGAAATTCAATTCAGATCTTAATGTTTGTAAACATATAGATCAGCCTGTGAGAGTCCTAAATTTTGGGGTGCTTGATGGTGAGGACTGCTAGCTCAGACATGGGATCAATAATTTACTACTTTGTTAATTTGTAACCTTTAAACAAGACTTAATCTGGCATCTAAGGAAATGTTTTCTTTGTAACCAAGCTATGCAAGCCCCTTCCAGGAACCACATTGTACAAGAAAGCTATGTTAGCAGAAAAGATTGTCCTGTGATTGCTTTGTAACTGCCCCCTGTAAAACCCCCTATAGCCACCAAGAGGTAACTAATCGACAAAGCACGCAGATCACCGAGTAGGAACTAATCAACAGACTCTTTAAATCAATCAGGTAAACCCACATATGTTATGTTCACCAATCACTGTAAAGCCCTTGCTTTTATTAACCAACCTTTGACTTTTACAAATCACTAGTAAGCCAGTCAGAATATTATGTTGTCAGTTCCTGGTTTAACAATGAATATTGTCTGGGTGCCTGTGACTCTGCGGAGTCTGCATATCCCCAGTTTAAACTGTGTCTTGCCTTCAATAAATCTCCTTGCTATTATTTTAACAGAGTACGGGTTTTTATTCTTTGACAAGCTTTGTTGTTGTTAGGGGCTGACTCGTAGTGACCCTATGTACAAGAGAAGAAAACACTGCCCGGTCCTGTGCCATCCTCACAACCTTTGCTATGTTTGAGCTGATCGTAGCAGCCACTTTGTCAATCCATCTCATCGAGGGTCTTCCTTTTTTTTGCTGACCCTCTACCTTACCAAGCATGATGTTCTCCAGGGACTGGTCCTTCCTGATAAAATGTCCAAAGTACCAAAGTACATAAGTCTTACCATCCTCGTTTTTAAGGAGCATTCTGGCTGTACTTGTTCCAAGACAGATTTGTTTGTTTTTCTGGCAGTTCATGGTATATTAAATATTCTTCAGCAACACCATAATTCAAAGGCATCAGTTCCTCTTCTGTCTTCCTTATTCCCTTGTCGAGCTTTCTCATGCATATGAGGTGATTGCAAATACCATGGCTTGGGTCAGGCGCACCTTAGTCCTCAAGGTGACATCTTTGTTTTTTAACACTTTAATGAGGTCTTTTGCTGCAGATTTGCCAAATGCAATAGGCCGTTTGATTTCTTGACTGCTGCTTCCATGGGCATTAACTGTGGATCCAAGTAAAATGAAATCCTTGACAACGTCAGTATTTTCTCCATTTATCGTGATGTTGCTTATTGGTCCAGTTGAGGTGATTTTTATTTTCTTTATGTTGAGGTGTAATCTGTATCGAAGGCTGTAGTCTTTGATCTTTATCAGTAAGTGCTTCAAGTCGTCCTCACTTTCAGCAAACAAGGTTGTGTCATCTGCCTGACGCAGGTTGTAAATGAGTCTTCCTCCTATCCTGATGCCATGTTCTTCTTCGTTAGGTCCAGCTTCCTGGATTATTTGCTCAGCATACAGATTGAGTAAATATGGTGAAAAGATACAACCCTGACGCACACCTTTCCTGATTTTAAACCACGCAGCATCCCCTCGTTCTGTTCGAATAACTGCCTCTTGGTGTATGTACAAGTTCTGCATGAGCACAGTGAAGCGTTCTGGAATTCCCACTCCTCGAAATGTTATCCTTATGGTTAGTCGAATTAGAGGAACAATTGAAAAAACAAACCAACCATGATCAATTGTTCTCATGGCGAAGTAGTCCAGCAAACAACTGTAGGGGCCTTAGTGGCCTCATGGCTGAAGCCAGTGAGGGCACTGGTTAGAGGGCGAAGCAACCACTGCTTGCATGTAAGTTGTTAAGAAATTTTACCCAAGTGCCAGTTTAATTTCTCTTTAGCTCTCGTCACAAACAAGTTGAACTGCCTTGGATTAGAAACTAAAAATCAGTATGAAAGTACATAGCTAGATTGTCCAGAATGGACACCATGTGACACTTCCCTGCCTTTTTCTCTTTTCTCTGTTTCTTAGAAAATGTTATAATAGAATTTTACTGCGTGTGTGCTGCAGGCTTCCTCCTGCTCTGTGTATCAGAGCCACCCTTGGTTTTGCCTTCAAAGCTCTCTGCGTCTGCCGAGGACACTTCTTTTCCGCCGACAAGTCACCTGATTGCTTTTACAGAAGCAGGGCCCTGTGTAACTTGACTCTCGTGTGTTATCTCCACCTGCATATCTCCTTCTAGCCAACTTTCTGCACTGAAAAAGCCTAACCTTAGCGTTCTCTGAAATACTGGCTTTCTTTTCCCAATTCAGGAATTCTGATCTTTTTGTGCTAGCATTATCTCATTTTTGCCCTATTCTTATTATGCTTCCGAGACCCTATCAAAGTAAGATAATATACCTTTGTTTAAAAAAAATGATAGTGGATCTGAAGTTTGTTTTATGAAGTGTCCAACAGCCAACAAAATTTTAACATCCCAGGAAAACCAGTAAGTATGATTTCACCATTGAAATGATTACTTAAAAAAAACCAGTTGCTGTCCAGTCGATTCCAACTCATGATGACCCCGTGTTGTCAGATCAGAACTGTGCTCCATAGGGTTTTCAATGGCTGATTTTTTTGAAATATATTACCAGGTCCTTTCTTCTGAGGTGCCTCTGGATGAACTCAAACCTCCAATCTTTTTGTTAGCAGCCGAGTGCTTAAATGTTTGCACCACTCAGGGCTGACACATAACACACATGCTTGAAGGCGATAGAAGTAGGAGTGTTGTGTCTCTTAGTTTGGGACTTCCATCACTATCTTGATGGTGTTGGAAAATCATAGCTGCTGCTACTATTCTTATGTTGCTTTATTTGCTATTACACAAAGTCTTTTGTCAGGTTTGGGCTAATTCTTTAAATTAGATTGAATGCTGAGTCTTTGATTAGCTTATTTTGGGCTCTGCATTTGTTCCTTCTTGTGAGCCCTGTAATCTGGTCCTGATGCTGAAACTCACGGAGTTATCACCTATTTTCTTATCTTGATTGCTGTTTTCTAGTTTTAGGATTCCAGGTGCTCTTCCACTCTTCAAATGTGGTTAACTCTGTCTACGGACTTTTACCGAGTGAATTTTCTGAGCCTTATAACTATAACCTGTTGATTCCAATTCATGGCAACCCCCTGTGTTACAGAGTAAAACTGCTCCATAGGGTTTGCAGTGGCTGAATTTTCAGAAGTAGATCACCAGGCCTTTTCTCTGCAGTGCTGTTGGGTGGGTTCAGATTGCCACCCTTTAGGTTAGCAGCCAATCTCAAACTGCTTGTGCCACTCAGAGACCTTCTCATAACTATACCACAGTCTTAACAAGGGGGACGAGAAAGTTTGGAACACTGTTTTACAGGTAGTTCCTGACTTATGATGTGTTTAAATTATGACGAACTGCTTTTAGGATTGTTTTATTTTATTTTTTGGTACATCTTATCATTAGTAATATGTACTACATACATTGTTGCAGTGCATAATTTTTTGTTACCATTCTCAGATGATCACTCGCAGATGCTCAATTTTATGATTTACTGTTCAAAACACTGCCATATAGATTTAGTTTTCTATACTAAATCAGGGACTTCAGTTGCTTGAAAACATGGACCCAAATGCTGATCGCTTTGCTGAAGTCGATAGGCAGATTTGGGAAGCAGTGAGATGTCACCGTGAAATACGTAAAGAAAAAAAGAAAAGAACCATACAGACAACTCTCACTAATTTTCTGACTAGAAACGCCATTCCCATTCCCAGGGATAATCCAGATGATCCAGAACCTTTCACAAGTGGAGTTATTACCAGAGCTGACAACGTGCCAAGATCATCCAACTCTTCTTCATTCCTGGAGTAAACTTTTATAATTAGTGTATTTTTTATGTGTGTACTGAAATATATCTGTAAGTCTGTATGTAATGTTCTCAACTCTCAAAGACAAATAAAGATCGGACTTATATTGATAATCAAAGGCAATAATAATGAAAACTTAAAAAGAAAAAAAAGATATTTGACTTACCTCAGAACCAACTTACAATGAAGTTGTCTGAACAGAACCCTGATATAAGTTGGGGACTACCTATACAGCAAAATTAGAAAACAGAATTCTAAATGCTAAACCACCTAGGAGTTGCTGTGTATAAAGTAGTAGGTGATAGTCAAACTGACTGGAACTATGGAGTGACCATTAACTATTATAAAGAGGCTCAATGGCACGGCAACACTGGCATCAAGTCGTCTTTGAGTTTACAGTGGCTGACTTTTCATTTCGATGCAATGATTCTAGTGGGAGAAAAAGAGAAAGATAACTCACTCATGCCCTGCGCAGAAGAGGACCTGGGTTTTAATTCTGCGACTGCTTCTCCCTAGTCCCTGCCCCGTAATTACCTTTCATGACTTTATGAATCATTGCTGGCTCTTGTCATGAGCTGGTGCTGGCTGCTGGCCTGACCTCCTTCTGTGCTGCTATTCTCTTTTCTTCTTATTTTTTTATCTTTTAGGATGTGATTTCACTACCACCATAATAGTAATCATTTACCAAGGCTTGTTATCTGCTTCTTATTATGACTGGGTTCATCTGTTCTTAAAAATTGAGGCCAAGAGAGCCCTGGCCTTCCAAATAATTTCCCCATGGCTTTGGGCTTCCCAAACTTCTGTTAGACTCACCCTCTGTGCATTATCCCTACCCAGCTCCGTCTGTTGTCCTTTCTTTTCCTCAACATCCCAGCTTATCCTCTTGTGTGGTGTCTCTAGAACCATACATCTGCCTGTCACAAATACTCTTATTCTAGTTTTGAACAACTATTTTTTGCATAATGATTAATTCAAGAAAATATTTTAAGTTACAATTCTTTTTTTTAAAAAAAATTCTAATAATTTCAAATTTAGAAAATGCTCCATCTACAGTAACCCTTTAATACAGTGTCACTGGATGGTGGCATTACTTTCTTACTAAAATTTCAAAAATTATAAAATTGGCAACTATTATAGCAGTGTTGTTTCTTCTCATTTTGAGTCATGTCAAATCAGCAAATGAAGGTCCCAAAAGCTTGACTCCATCCATGTCATTAAGGTTGACTCTACTTTGAGAAGGCAGCTCTTGGTCATATTTTGAGTGTTGTCCAACCTGAGGGGCTCATCTTCCAGCACTGTATCAGGTGATGTCCCCCTGCTATTCATAAGGTTTTCATTGGCCAATTTTTTTTTTAGAAGTAGATTGCCACATCCTTCTTCCTAGCCTGTCTGGAAGCTCTGCTGAAACCTGTCCACAATGGGTGACCCAGCTGGTATTCAAAATACCAGTGAGCTAAGCTTCCAGCATCACAGCAATGTGCAAGCCACCAGAGGATGAAAAATTGACAGAAGAATGGTGACAAGTACAGTTTGAAGCTGAAGAAAATTAAAATAAATCCACAAGAGCCAAAGTACAACTGTGACTATATCCCATCTGAATTTAGAGACCATCTCAAGAATAGATTTGACATATTGAACACTAACGATCAAAGACTAGACCAATTGTGGGATGGCATCAAGGACATTATACATGAAGAAAACAAACGGTCATTAAAAAGACAGGAAAGAAAGAAAAGACCAAAACGGATGTCAGAAGAGACTCTGAAACTTGCTCTAGAATGTTGAGTAGCTAAAGCAAACGAAGAAATGATGACATAAAAGAGCTGAACAGAAGATTTCAAGGAACAGCTGGAGAAGATGAAGTAAAGTATTATAATGAAATGTACAAAGACCTGGAGTTAGAAAACTAACAAGGAAGAGCGCTCTCATCATTTCTCAAGCTGAAAGAACTGAAGAAAAAATTCAAGCCTTGAATTGCAATATTGAAGTATTTTATGGGCAAAATATTGAACGACGCAGGAAGCATTAAAAGAAGATGGAAGGAATACAGAGAGTCACTGTACCAAAAAGAATTGGTCGACGTTCAGCTGTTTCAAGAGGGAGCATATGATCAGGAACCGATGGTACTGAAGGAAGAAGTCCAAGCTGCACTGAAGGCATTGGTGAAAAACAAGGCTTCAGGAACTAACGGAATACCAATTGAGATGATTCAACAAACAGACGCGGCACTGGAGGTGCTCACTCGTCTATGCCAAGAAATTTGGAAGACAGCTACCTGGCCAAGTGACTGGAAGAGATCCATACATGTGCCCTTTCCAAAGAAAGGTGATCCAACAGAATGTGGAAATCATCGAACTATATCATTAATGGGGCCCTGGTGGCACAGTGGTTGAGAGCTTTGCTGCTAACCAAAAAAGGTCGGCAGTTCAAATCCACCACCTGCTCCTTGGAAAACCTGTGGGGGCAGTTCTACTCTGTCCTGTAGTGTCGCTATGAATTGGAATCGACTCACTGGCAACAGGTTATATCATTAATATCACATGCAAGTAAAATCGTGCTGAAGATCATTCAAACATGGTTGCAGCAGTACATCAACAGGGAACAGCCAGATATTCAAGCCGGATTCAGAAGAGGATATGGAACTAGGATATCATTTCTGATGTCAGATGGATCTTGGCTGAAAGCAGAGAATACCAAAAAGAGGTTTACCTGTGTTTTAGTGACTATACAAATGCATTTGACTGTGTGGATCATAACAAATTGTGGATAACAGTGTGAAGAATGAGAATTCCAGAACACTTAATGGTGCTCATGAGGAACCTATGCATAGACCAAGAGGAAGCTATTCCAACAGAACAAGGAGATACTTCGTGGTTTAAAATAGGAAAGGTGTGTGTCAGGGTTGTATCCTTTCACTATACTTATTCAATCTGTATGCTGAGAAAATAATCTAAGAAACTGGACTATATGAAGAAGAACATGGCATCAGGATCGGAGGAAGAGTCATTAACAACCTGAGATATGCAGATGACACAACCTTGCTTGTTGAAAGTGAGGAGGACTTGAAGCACTTACTGACTTCAGCCTTCAGTATGGATTATACCTCAACATAAAGAAAACAAAAATTCTCACAACTAGACCAATACGTAACATCATGATAAACAGAGAATATTGAAATTGTCAAGGATTTCATTATATTTAGATCCACAATCAATGCTCATGGAAGCAGCAGTCAAGAAGTCAAACTATGTATTGCATTTGGCAAATCTGCTGCAAAAGACCTTTTTAAGTGTTAAAAAGCAAAGATGTCACTTTGAGAACTAATGTGCATCTGGCCCAAGCCATGGTATTTTCAATTGCCTCATATGCATGCAAAAGCTGGACAATGAATAAGGAAGAACGAAGAATTGATGCCTTTGAATTATGGTGTTAGTGAGGAATATTGAACATACCATGGGCTGCAGAACAAATCTGTCTTGGAAGGAGTACAGCCAGAATGCTCCTTAGAAGGGAGGATGATGGGACTTCATCTTACATACTTTGGATATGTTATCAGTAGGGATCTGTCCCTGGAGAAGGACATCATGCTTGGTAAAGTAGAGGGTC
The DNA here is from genome assembly GCF_000243295.1 of Trichechus manatus latirostris. Taxonomy (NCBI): domain Eukaryota; kingdom Metazoa; phylum Chordata; class Mammalia; order Sirenia; family Trichechidae; genus Trichechus; species Trichechus manatus. The sequence continues at coordinate 21,295,121 of NW_004443965.1, forward strand.
AGCTAAAAACAGGAAGACCCTCAATGAGATGGACTGACAGCTGGCATAGGACCGGGAGTATTTTTTCTGTCGTATATAGGGTTGCTATGAGTCTGAACAGACCCAACAGCACCTAACAACAACAACAAAGCAGAGCTTCTCAGCTTCACCATACTTCAGAATTGCCTGAAACCAGTTTAGAACTTAGTTGGCCAGGACACAGTCCCAGAGATTCTGATTCAAGTTTCTCTGGGGCTTTAAACATCTTTTAGATTAACTCTGAGAACCCATTGCAAGGAAATATCAGGCTCACAATACTGAGATTTGAACACATAACATGATTGAACAACATACTTTGGAACTGGTTAATTTCGGCTTCTTAGACTGACCTTCTAAGCTCTTTGATTACCAAATATGGTTTGTGTCATGGGGCCTCTTAATATTGTATTCCCCGAAGCATGAGGTTTTTTTGTTTTTTGTTTTAATTCATTTAATATAAGGAAAAAATCATCATCTTTAAAACAAAGAAGGATTTGTCAATGCTTTCTTTGAAATTTCAAAATTTTAGCAGTCACCTTTTCCTTTTTGACAGCAATAATTTCAGGAGTTTACATTTTATTTAGAAAATACTTCTTTTCAATTTGCCAAATCTATTCCATTAAAAAAATACATAAATGTTATGATCTGTGAGTGCTTTTCTAGGAATCTGTCTTGCACAAATACTTGTACAGGTGTATGAGAATCTTCACAGGAGCATGAGTGCAATGGCAAAAACAAAACACAACAAAAACCCAAAACAAGCAACAATAGCAAAAATCAAAATGACTACCATGGGGGCAATGGTTAAATAAATTTCCAGTCTCTGTACGATGAAAGAATATGACATTTGTAAAAATGAGTTATGTGTCTTGCCTTGGAAAGGTTTCCAGGATATATTTTTCGTGTAAAAAACAAGAGGAAGAAAACTGTAAATGGTACGGTCTCCTTTCCTTTTTTTTTTTTTTGTAAAAAGAAAACACTGAGTGTTATGAATGTATGTGTATGCGTGTGTGAATGTGCAGCTGTGTTCAGATATATAACTGTCTGGAATGACAAGGAATCCTCCATATTGTTAAATAGTCATTAAATCTTGGGAGTTTGACTTAAGAGTAATTTAAGGGAGAACTTTCACTGTATTACTGTTTCATTTCAAAATTTTTCTTCAGTAAGCATACCAAAACCAAAAACCAAACCCATTGCCGTCCAGTCAGTTCCAACTCATGGTGGCCCCATGTGTTACAGAGTTGAACTGCTCCATAGGATTTTCTTGGCTGTCATTTCTACAGAAGCATATCGCCAGGCCTTTCTTCCATGGCACAGCTGAGTGGGTTCACACTACCAATCTTTTGGTTAGCAGCCAAGCCCAAACCATTCGTGCCACCCAGCAACCTTTTACAAATATGAGAGGGGATTAAATGCCCAATAGTAATTGGCAATATTTGATCTCACTTGGTAGCTGTTGCTCCATTCAGAGAGTCTAGAATTACTCCACAGGTGTTCTCAAACCACCAACTTTTCAGTCAGAAGCTGGGTGTGTCCCTGGGTAGTGCAAATGGTTAACGCACTCAGCTGCTAATCTAAAGGTCTTTCTTCAGAGTTACCTCAGAAGAAAGGCCTGAGGATCTACTTCTGAAAAACCAGCCTTTGAAAACCTTATGGGACACTGTTCTACTCTGGCATACAAGGGGTTGCCATGCGTCAAAGTTGACTGGACTACAACTGGTTTCTGAAAAAATTAAAAAAAAATTTTTAGAACCTAACCCTGGTGGTACCATGGTTTAGGTACAGTGGTTTAGGTTCTACTCTGTCACATGAGGTTGCTAAGAGTCGAAATCGACTTGACGGCACCTAACAACAACAACAATTAAAAAGCAAAATGAAAGAATAAACAGAAACAAACAGTAGAAAATGGCCATTTTTAGGGTCTGTGTCTCAGGCTGGATTCTTGCATTCCTTTTCTACAGGGACAGAATACACAGTGAAGTGCAGGGACCAGGCAAGACTATGTGCCACTCCCCCCCAGATACCCTGGTCCCACTGGTTGATTCTTGCCCCTACCCCACCTCTCTGGCAGACTATTGGCAGCTCAGCTTCTACTAACCTGTTCTAAGTGTGGCCCTGGGCTGAGTCTGCACAGTTCACAGTGAGGCGGAGCAGGTGCTGGGTTTGGCTGAGTTTAGCCCTCAGGAGTGAGGGGTGGGGATTTCAGAAATTAAACTGCAGGTTACATCTCAAAGCCAGGCTGGGCCTTGCTGTTGTCCTCAAAGGGGAAGAGGCCATACAGAAGTTCCCCCAGAGAAGGAAAAGACAGGAGAGACTGGCTCTATTGTTTTAGCTCTTCTTTATTTAATTCTGATTATATTCTACTACCCAATTTCACAAGACCAACATTATGTGCCAGTTTCTCTAAGTACTTTACATATATTTTCTCAGTCAATTCTCATGGTCACCTATGAGGTAGATGCTATTATCACCTTCATTTTATAGATCAGGAAACTGAGGCACAGAAAGATTAAGTAATTTGCTCAAAGTCATACAAAATTGGGATTTGAACCCAAGTGTTCTGCTTTATCTTTCTGTGTGGGATAAACCCGTCCTATTCCTATCTACCCCCAATCCTTTTTATCTTCTTTTGTGAGGGAAAAAAAAAATGAAGCACCATTTACAAATGCATGGCTTTGGGAGAAAAACATCTTGGAATTTAAGGTTAAAAAGATAATGAATTTGAAAATAAGATTTTGATGGCAGCGATATCTAAAAGTATATCTGGGCACATCCATTTCCCTGAATTATGTCTTACTTTTTCCTTTGATGGAGTCCCTGGGTGGTGCAAATGCTTAACATGCTCAGCTGCTGACTGAAATGTTAGAGGTTCAAGTCCAACCAGTGGTACCTCAGAAGAAAGGCCTAGTGATCTACTCTGGAAAACTCAGCCATTGAAAACCCTATGGAGCACAGTTATATTCTGTTTTTTCTTAAATATATGTATATATACACATATATTTATTTAGATGAAGGTTTGCAGAACAAATAGTTTCTCATTAAACAGTTAGTACACATACTGCCCTATGACAATGGTTAACAACCCCACGACATGTCAACACTGCCCCTTCTCAAACTTGGGTTCCCTATCACCAGCTTTCTTGTCTCCTCCTGCCTACTAGTCCTTGTCCCTGGACTGCTGTGCCTCATTAGTCCTGTTTTGTTTTATGAGGCTGTCCAGTCCCCGGCTGAACGATGAACTTTGGGAGTGACTACACCATGAGCTAAAGGGTGTCCGGGGGCCATATTCTCGGAGTTTCTCCAGTCTCTGTCAGGCCAGTAAATCTGGTCTTTTTTGTGTGTGTTAGAATTTTGTTCTACATCCTTTTCCAGCTCTGTCCAGGACCCTCTGTTGTGATCCCGGTCAGAGCAGTCTATGGTGGTAGCCGGGCACCATCTTCTTGTACTGGACTCAGTCTGGTGGAGGCCGTGGTAGCTGTGGTCCATTAGTCCTTTGGACTGATCTTTTCCTTGTATCCTGTTCTCTTCATTCTCCCTTGCTCCCGAAGGGGTGAGACCAGTGGAGTATCTTAGATGGCTGCTCACAGGCTTTAAAGACCCCAGACGCTACTCACCAAGGTAGAATGTAGAACATTGTCTTTACAAACTGTGTTATGCCAATCGAGCTAGATGTTCCCCAAGACCATGGTCCCCACAGCCCTCTGCCCAGCAATTCAGTCCCTCAGGGAGTTTAGATGTATCTGTGGAGCTTCCATGACCTTTCCTTGTACAAGTTGTGCTGGCTTCCCCAGTATAGTATACTGTCTTACCCTTCACCAAAGTTACCACTTATCTATTGTCTATTTAGTCCCCCCACCCCCATCCCTTGTAACCAACATAGATTGTTTCTTTTTGTGGAGCACAGTTATATTCTGATACACATGGATTTCCATGAGATGGAATTGACTCAATGTCAACTGATTTTTGCTTTGATAATATTTTCCTGGTGTTTCACTGAAAAAATGAGAAAGGCAAACCCATTGTCGTCTAGTTGATTCTGACTCATAGGAGCCCTGGTGGTGCAGTGGCTAAGAGCTTGGCTGCTAACCAAAAGGTCAGCAGTTTGAATCCACCCAGCTGCTCCTTGGAAATCCTATGAGGCAGTTCTACTCTGTCCCACAGTGTTGCTATGAGTCAGAATCGACTCGATGGCAACGGGTTTCACTGAAAACTGCCTCTCAAACTGGCAAACGTAATTTAGCCCATGTAAGAGAGTCAGCATAGCGTAATGGTTAAAAACATGGACTTGAAACAGACTCGTTGAATTTAAGTCTTGGCTTCACCACTCATTAGCTGTGTGATCTTGGGCAAGTTACTTAACCTGTCTGTGTCTCAGTTGCCTTATCTGTTAATTGGGGGCTAGGAGTAGTACTTCTCTCTCAGGGTTGTTAAGATGACTAAATGAGTCAAACTGATAAGCACTTAGACCACTGTCTGGCAGATTGCAAGTTCTATAAAAGTATTTGTTAAATAATTAAAAGAATTAAGAATAAAGTGGAACATGCCCAAATTGTGTTGAATCTAATCCACTGATATTTTTAAAGGAGAGAAAAAAAATAAAGAAACCCGTATTTCTTTAACTTCTCCTCTGGTAGCTAGCAGTAGCTAGTACCAAATACAGCCTTTAGAATTTCCAGGTAAGTAAAAATCTTCTAATACAAAAAGATGATTATGATTCCCAAGAAATGGATTCAAGGTCCACAGAGAGCTGGGCTTAATAACCAGTGGAAACAAGACACCCAAGACAGCCTGCTCTGAGCCAGGTACCAGGGCTACTGCGGCTTGGGGCTTGGGGACTTTGGAATCTGATGCTTGCTTCGAGTTGTTAATGTAGCCGTTAGCCTGGAGACTTTGCTGCTTTCACATCACGCATGTCCGTGTTTTCCTATTTCAACTCTCTACTCATTTCCCCTAAATTTCCTACTTTAGGACCTTACCCTGTGTTTCTTTTGTGCTTCACATTCTTAGAGCTGGCATTAAAATCTATATTTCACTGTAACAAACAGGAGCAAATCTCAAGATTTCTAGCAGGAATTCTTTTCAGCCTTTCTCCTATTGATGTTTGCAGTTTCATTTTGCCCTAATTATCCCCGGCGGTGCAAATAGGCAGAAACTCGGCCTTCGCCGACGGATGCTGAGCCGCCACCACCTTTTCCTGCCTAGAAAATGGAATGGATCCTGGGGGCAAAAATTAGCCCCCTTTTAACACTGTGCAGAGGGAGGGGGACTATAATGTCTACATTTTAACTTTATCTATTGATTATTGCTACTGTCATCGCCTTTGTTGTTAGTAAGAGGCTCCTTGAGAGGGAGAAAATTGCACCGGCTACATGAAAACAGTGAAGCCACGCACACAGAGTTTGCAAAATCCTTTGGGCTCTCTCAAGCTGAAAAGGAGCTATAAAATGTAAAATAGCATCATTAATATAATACTCTTATGATCATAAATAGAAACAAGTAAAATCAAGCTGCTTGACTCTCTGAGCTTTTCACTGGACTCCTCGCAATGCCTAGGCTGTGGTGTTCTTCCCCTCCTTTCTCTTTATTGCTCATCTCATATTCTAGAACACGTATCTCTGCAATTGCCATAAGCAAATCATTTAACCCATAGGAATAATCCTGGGAAGGTGATGTCAGTGCGAACATATCTATGGCTGTAAAGACCAGCCAGGCGCAAACACCCCAAGGAAAGGCTTTTACAGGTATGAAGTGCTATATCAATAGCAAATACTGCCACTAATTGATAATAACAATATACATGCAAAGCTCAGAGCATACAGGGAGCTGGACTTCAGAGTGCGAGGCAAAATGAACCAGGCCAGGAGGCACTGGAGAACTGGAGGTGCGAGCCTTGTCTACACAGCTGGACCGCATGGCTGAAAACGCAAAGCATCGATTTCATCCCCTGGTTCGTGTCGCGACAAGCTCCAGTGAGGATGTTGACAGGTGGTTTGTGGTCCTAGGTTTGGGGAGGTGCTAAAAACAGATTTCATCCTCACTTGGTAAGGTTATTTAATATATTAATTAAATAATAATGGAAAATACAAAGAAGGCAGGTTGCTGAGATAATTGCTACCAAGCATGAAGTATAGACAATTCTCCCTGACCTCCGTGTCCATCAAAGGCTTGCTTAGTGATATGCCCTCTAAAACTCAAAAGAGCAAGGCAGCAACCTTTGGGATATTAGGAAAGGAGGAAGTACGGTTTAATGGTTTAGTAAAGTGGTTCAGTGGTAGAATTCTCACCTTCCATGTGAGAGACCTGGGTTCAATTTATGGCCAGTGCACCTCGTGCAGTCTGTCTGTCAGTGAAGACTGTGTGTTGCTATGATGCTGAATAGGATACAGCAGAGTTTCCAGACTAAGATGGACTAGAAAGAAAGATCTGGTTATCTACTTCTGAAAATCAGCCAATGAAAACTCAATGAATCATAATGGTCTGATCTACAACCAATCATAGGGATGGTGCAGGACCGGAGAGCGTTTTGTTCTGTTGTGCGTGGGGTCGCCATGAGTCAGAAGCTGACTTGATGGCAGCTTACAGCAACATGGTGTAGTAGTTCAGAGAATGGCTGGATCTGAAGTC
>NW_004443965.1:21302759-21304264 GCF_000243295.1 Trichechus manatus latirostris
GGGGATACTCCTGACAGGTTTCAGTAACTTTGAATCTCATGAAAAAAGGTTGAGCTCTCATGCTTTCACTTCAAGAAAGCCCACCGTCTCATGCAAATTTACCTACTCCTCCCCAGTTCTGAATGTCAGCCGTTTCTTTATCAGGAAAAGTGAACTTCTGCCTTAGCAGATACCCTGCTACACTCTTCTTTTAAGGCCTTTCCTTTTTGCCTGATAGTTGTTTTTATGGATTATCAGTCATGTGGGAATGTTCTGAGTGCTGTCAACAGTGTCAGGTAGAATGACTGAATAGCACATGTCATTTTGTGGTGACCTTTATTTGATTGTGCATTTGAACAACTCTACTTTCCTGAGAGAAGGTAAAAAGGAAAAATATTTTTCAGGAAGAGGAAACATGTTTATCTGCTACAAATATTTATTGAACACTACTACAGTATTTTGAGTCTATTTTAAGATAATTGGAATATTTTGATTGTTTTTTCTGTTATTGTTGTTCATTGAGATCCACGAAAGTAACAATCTACCACACATTGAAACTCTTCTGAACGCTAAGAAGGCAAAATGGCAGTCTTAGAATTCTGGGCCTAGAAGAGACCTTAGAGACTTTCCCTGTTCAGCTTCTTTGTTTTACAAATGAAGAGACAAAGACCCAGAGAAAGTGATTTACTTGGCCAAAGTGACAACTCAAACATAGGCTGTTCATTGTAAAACCTGTTTTGAGCCACGCTCTATACAGGCACCATACCTGTCTCGGGCAGGCCAGCCTCTGGCCCGGAAAGCTTACAGTCTAGAGAGGAAGCCTGCAGATTAGATCTAATGCCTAATACTGCCTTAACCATGGTACTTCATTGCCTTCCCATTGTTAATTAAGTGTGTAATGACTATATTAAAGTTAATTTCGGTTATAATTTATGATACAGTAGTTATATTTTAATGTACACTTTATGGTACATTGGAGTCCCTGAATAATCAGTGTGTACTCCTCTAATCCTGCCTAGTTTATAATACTTGGGGAAAATTTTATTATTTTAAACAATTATAAAGATTTATAGTTTGTGAATCTTTGCTTTTGTGAAATATTTTTGTTCAGGCATATTGTTTACTTGAAGCCAAGTCCTTTGTCAGTAATACAACCTCTAATTATAACATTGTTCCTATGGGAAAATGTAATTTGCTTTTCAATGATCCACTTTATGACATGGTCTCCAGGAACATACTGTTCTGCAATAAAAAGCAAGTAGAGACTGCATACTCCTGGAACTTCTCGCCAATTGCCTGGCACGGTAGGACCATAGGATCAGTGTTTAGAAAGTAGTACTAATCTTTCTGTTGACATGTGAAATCTGAGCTAGAAAATAATGACAAATTTCCCTGAGATAGAGTTGGGAGATGGATAAGAGAGCAAAATAGGAAATGGGAAGGTTCTATGTGTCTCTCCATGGTCATCTTGTCAATCACTAAGTCCTGTCTGTTGTTCAGTGTCTCTCACATTGGTTTTTCCTTCC
>NW_004443965.1:21315809-21348786 GCF_000243295.1 Trichechus manatus latirostris
GAACACTGACTATTAAGTAATAGAATTCAATACATTCTGGTAACATGTTTAACCACTTACCACATCTGCAAATCAACAATTGGATAATACTGAATGATTTGTAATTTCAGGAACATTCTATGCTACTTAGCCTTCGGATTTTCATATTCACTGTTCTAGAAAGCTAAGTAAGTCTTATTTAAAAAAAATCATTTTCTTTACAAAGGAGGAAGAGTAAAAGGGACAGCAAACATAGCAAGCATGCAGCTGATTAAATCCATCTACAGTATATTATGAGGCGCAGACACAATTCTTCTATCAATAGCTCCATGTTTGGTGTGAAGTAGAACTTAATTTATTATTTATTTACTTTATAAAACTTAGCAAGTAAACATCCATTTAGGGTTACTGGCAACTGATATTGAAAAGTGGAGTCAGAAATTACCTCGGGATGCAATCACCTTTATAGTGGGAAAAGTATCAGGATGAACCCTTTTAATGTACAAAAGTAAAGTAAGTGCCTACCCACTGTCTTAGAGGAAACTGAATGTAGCTAATGCAAGTTATTCAGTGTAGTGTTGTTTATTGAGTATATCTTTAGCCAGATTTCTCTATTCTTAATGAATTATAGAGATTTCCCCCCTTCAAATATAGGTTTAAAGTGTAATAACTTCCCTGTCCCACAAAACGATGCTTATATTAGGTAGGAAAGGCCAGGTTATGCTGCAGTAACAAATTATGCTTATATTTTCGATGGTTTAACACGACATATGAGTATTTCTAATGAAAATGAAAAGTAGGCTGGAAGACCAGCAGCTACAAGGCTGTTCACTTCTAAACAGTGACTCAGGAATCTAACTGCTTTAATTTTGTAGCTCATTAGGCTCATTAGGCACATAGTCTGCCTTGCACGTTACTACAGTCAAGGACTTCCAAATGTTTTTCTACTGTGTAACAGGGATTGCCACCTTTCCAGCCTTCAGTATCAGTTTCTTACTCACATGAAGTCTGTTACCAATCTGGCAGCTCTCTAGGGTGGCTCCCTTATAATAAGTGACTCAGGTACCCAAGCCATTACATCTGGAAAACTTAATTTCCATGATCACCGTGGCAGAGGAAAAGAGAACTTGAGGGTTACGTAAGGGTTTTCACTGTCTTAGGCAGGAAGACTATACTTACAGCCCACTGGCCAACACTAGACATATGATTCCAACAGGACTGCAAGGGTGTTCGGGAAATGCTATCTTCTTGTGTGCCCAGGAAAAGGAAAATGAAATGGAACCTGGGGACTACATAGCATTGTATCTGCCACAGAGTTAATTAGGAATGAGCAACTCAGACTTTGTGAAATGTGCTGTCTGTATTGTGATAACCCTCTCTGACCTATGGAAGTTGGATTTCAACCTGTGAGTGAGTGTGAATGATTCCCCGGAACACCCTGGCTGTTCCCCACTCTTAGTCATGCTTGGGGACAAAAGGTGGGCCTTGACTTTGGGGAAAGAAAGGAGCATTTTCACTATCTGGGCCAGAGGATTAGGAGCCTATTACTGTGGGATACAGTGGTCTAGAGATTCCCATTGATGGTGGTGGAGAGAAGAGTACAGGTGAGTTGATCCTGCCATTACATGGGAGTCACCTGAGAGATAAGCAGAGACCCTGAAATTGGCTTTAGGGCTTGTGAACTCTAGGAGTACAACAGTTAGTAGATAAGTAGATCATTCTTGGCCCTCACTTATCTAATATTCCAAGCTTTCACTATATTTTTGATCAACACCACTGACTGGTCTTGGCTGTACCTTCAAGGCAGTCAGGGAGAGGACAGTGTCCATGCTTGGATCAAACATCCCCAAGGCGTATGTTATGAGATGGTATAATGGGACACGAAAGCTCTGGCATTCTAGGGTTTAGACAGCAGAGTGGGTATTGTGATTGAATTATGCCCTCTCAAAAGATATATTGAAATCCTAACCCCTGCACTGGTGAATGTGACCTTGTTTGGGGAAATAGAGTTTTTCTTTGCAAATGTTATCAGTTAAGAAGTCTTACTGGAGTAGGGTGGATCCTAGTCCTATTCCCTTCTGAGTTGTTGTTATGTTGTTAGGCGCTATGGAGTTAATTCAGACTCATAGTGACCCTATAGGACAGAGTAGAACTGCCCCATAGAGTTTCCAAGGAGTGGCTGGTGGATTTGAACTGCCAATCTTTCGGTTAGCAGCTGAGCTTTTAACCACTATGCCACCATATAAATGAGAAGGACAGCCACAGAAACAGAGTCACACCCAGGGGTAAGACAGCATGTGAGGATCTGTCTACAAGTCAAGGAACGCCAAGAAATGCCTGGGGCTACAGAAGCTGAAAAAGACAAGGAAGGATCTTCCCCTAGTGTGGACAGAGAGAGCATAGCTCTGCTAATGCCCTGAATCCAGATTTCTACCCTACAGAACTGTGAGAAAATGAATTTCTGTTCTTTAAAGCCACTCACTTTGTGGTATTTTGTTGTAGCTGCTCCAGGAAACTAAGACAGTGGGAAAAACATGTAACCACCAGGACCAATTCATAAAACATGTAAGAATGGTTCAAAGAGACCCAGAAATTTCTGAGACTGGGGGAACCCTGTAGAAAGTTTTGACTTCCTTTCATTGTGGGCATGTGAGAGCCTAGAGTCACTATGGTTCAAACATAAAAAGAAATATGACCTTATTTTGTAACTTAGTGAAGCGGGACATATAAGTTACAAATATAATGAACGCTAGAAAAGTATTTCATGGTCTGTTTTGACATACATTAGCTCTGACTTTTCTCTTCTGATAAGAGAAACTACACTTAGCAAAAAAGATAGAAAAACACTTTGCAAGAAAAGTTAGATAATGTTATTCATCATTATTGATGATAAATAGTAACCACGGCAATAACAACAACAGCAAACTTACCACGACAATAACGAACACTGCAAACTTATTTGTTCTTGATATTTTCTGGGCGCCCACTTCTCTTATTTTAATCTTTGTTTTGCTTTTTAAATTATCCAGCTCATTTTAGTGTCAGCTTTAGTTGCTACATTCATCAACTTGGAAAGCCTGCAGCCTTGGATAAAAGTGTCATTCGATATGTTTGATATATTCAGCTCTACATCAGTAATCTATTTGCAAAATTGTCCAATTTGAAAGTGACACATTTGATTCACCTGACTTTCCTTTTTCTAGCACAGTAAAATTTGAAGGAATTCAAGAGGTGCCAGGCACTAGTCACCAAGGAGAAAGGACAATAAAAGGGATGTGTAAAGTGGTCAAGAGAAAATCGTTGCGTGTCATTAGTAGTTGAACTGAATGAAGAGTCCTATGAAGTTGAACTTCCCAGACAAAAGGCAATGACATCTGGAGGGGAATGGAATCTTTTTAAGTTTTTGTTGTTAATGAACTGGTTAATGTAGATTTTTAAACATTTAAACGTGATTTATTCTAACTGTTAAAGTACTGCCTATTCATTGTAGAAAATTTAAAAATACAGCTAATATAAAAATATAGAAAAGCAACAAGCAAAAAGAAGATTCTGCCACCAGAGAGAACTATTATTAGTATTAATATTATTAATATTTTGGTATAATTCCTTCCATTAATTTTTCAGCTTTTAAATCCACAAACAAAATCCTAAGTATTTTTTACTAAAGGGAAATAATTTTTACATAAAACAGAAGTTCTTACGTCAAAAAGCATGATTGCAGGATGAACCCCAACTGTAAATTCGTTGGACTGCCGTTGAATCTCAGTGGTGTTAACAGTGTAAGGCATTACTAAACAAAAGGAGACCCAATCCTAGCCTCAAAGAGCTTAGGAAGACCTGATATAAATGTTCAATTTAAATCAAGGAGTACTTACTGAGAAATTATGATGTGACCAGCACTGTGGTAGGTAAGAAAACTGAAAGCAAAGCAATAAAAACCTGGATTCTGCCTTCCACGTAACAATCTCATGACTTACACACAATACAATAATTAATGATTAAACTGTTGGCAACAAACAACTCCTTAGGAGTTCAGAGGAGAGAGCCATAAACACAGGCTAAAGTCATAAGGAACATTTTATTGGAAAGGTGATTTTAGAGTTCAATCCTTTTAGGATGGGAGGGATTTGGATGGAAAGCAGTGAGTGAGGCCACGGAATAACTCAGATAAAGGACCCTGAGCAGCGTAGTAGAAGCCCTGGACCAGGAGGATGGAAGGAGAGCAGGGGCTTGTGGGGATGGTGGGAGATTAGGGTGGAAAAGTAGGTTCAACCAGAGAAGTCCAAGATCAATGGCTTTTCTGTCTTGTCCATTCCTGAGTCCCAAAGGAATGAGTTTCGTTTTTGAACTCTGATCCCAGAAGTTTTCATGAGTGAGGCTTTGCAGCACAGTCTTATTTCTTAAATGGAACAAGAATTTTCTTTCAGAATACTTCATGGACTTATTGAGACCCACAAAAAACTATAGGGATCATTGTAATGTAGTCCTACAATTTATCTTTGGACTTGCAACATTTTCCCTCTTTTCTTATATATGTTAATTCTAGTAAAGGGAACACCTAGTTATACTCAGTGTTTAGAAGCTTTTTTTGAGATATTTCATGAGAGAGACTCAGAGCAATGTAAACATGTGATCAGAACAGATTGCTGCAAGTCTTATAGAACAGTAATTAAGTGCATAGATGTTGGACTCTGCCACTGTCCAGCCATGTGAACTTTGGTAAGTTATTTAATGTCTTGGAGCCTCAGTTTCCTCATATGCACCACAGGAAAAATGATTCCCACTGAATGGAGTTACTGTGGGGATTAAATGAGATATACATGAAATATAATTTGGGGCATAAGAAATATGCTTAATGAACAGGCAGCAACTACTACTATGAACAGAGAATAAATAACTGACTTCCTTACAGCTTGCTACTGGATTATCTAAGGCTTAGAACTGGCCGGAAATCAGGGCAATTTGAATGTACTGCAAACTCCATTACAGCAATGATTTTAAAATGGCAGTTGGGCCAACGTAAACAACAGAATGGTACTAAGCTCCTAATGAGTAAGCATTAAGCATTTCAACATAAACACTCTGAATCCATAACCTATTAGGTGGTTGTCTTAGTTTCCTAGTGCTTCTATAACACAAATACACAAGTAGGTGACTTGAAGGAAAGAAATGTATTTTCCCACGGTTCTGGAGGCTAAAAGTCCAAATCAGGATCATGGCCATGTTGATTCCTTCCCGGCATTCCTTCTTTCCTTGGCAATCCTCACATGGCATCTGTCTTCCCCAGTATGTGCTTATGCCTCTGTGTCTAATCTGCTCTTTTGAGAACTCAGTCGTGATTAGGTTTAGAACACACACTACACTGATATGTCCTCATAACATAACGAAGAAAACCCTATTTCTAAACAGGATTACAACCCCAGGTATGTTGTTATTGTTGTTGGTGGGTGCTGTTGAGTCAATTCTGACTCAGAGTGAGCCTAAATGTAGCACTGCCCCATAGAGTTTCCTAGGCTGTAATCTTTAGGGGAGCAGATTTCCTGGTCTTTTCTCCCATGACGCCACTGGTGAATTCGAACCACTGACCTTTCCATTAGCAGCCAAGCACTTAACATTTGTGCCACCAGGGCTCCTTGCCCAGGTATAGGAGTTAGGATTCCAACACATATTTTGGGGGAACACAATTCAATCCTTAATAGAGGTCAAGAAGCTCAGTCACCCTCAAAGCATGATTATCTTTTAGTACGAAAAGTTTCTTTCTTTTCTTCTGAATTACAATAGAAAGACATTTTGAGACTATACCCTAATGAGAATGTATAACATTTGTTTATGTTGCAGATTAAGGGAAGACAAAATGTATATATTTTGGATAATAGATGAGCTATTTGGAAATTTAGAAGCACAACCAGTATTATTGTCCAGAGGAAAGACCACTTTACCATTGTAGAGGTGGACTGGATAACTTTGAATATTTTCTTGACTCTGTGCCTTTGTACATGCTCTTCTTTCTGCCTGGAACACAGCCTGTATAACCCCCACTGCTGCCCAAAGAGCTGGCGGACTCCTGTTTACCCTTCAAGTGCACTTCCCTGGTTCCCTTGAAACCTTGGGTTTAGGGGCCTCTCCTATGTGTCTTCACAGCATTTTATTCTTTATTTAATGTTATCCTTCTCACATTCGTGGAGGTCAACTAATGGGAATGTAGCTGAATAGTATAAACTGTTTATACATTTATACTATAAACATTTAGTATAAAGATGCCTCTCAGCTTTTAGTAAAATGTAACATCTGCAGCTCAAAATAGGTAAAATCAAAATATTCCAGGCAGCTTCATCAAGCCTTATTTCCATTCCTTCAGAAGTTGGCCTTTGAGTCCGACAGCAGTATAGGTTCCAAATGGTCTGTCTAATTCAAGTAAATTATGCGTGTCATGTAACAAAACCTGAAGGTGTATTTGAAAATGTGCTTTATGGACGTTACCAGAAACCCTTTGTCTAGACCAAGTCAGATGAGTTGGATTTCTCTTACACTACTGGTGCTTAAATTAACTCACCAAGTACTGCAATGAAAGTAGGAGGGTTATCTCTGTGGTGCTCTGGAGTGAAATTGCCTTTTGTGTATCTGCTTTCCCTATGGGTCTGTGAGTTCCACGAAGGCCAGGGCCCTGCCTTGCGTTCTTGTATCCTTTGAGCCCAGTACAAAGCCCATCCCATAGTAATCCAGTTGCTGTCGAATCAATTCTGACTCATGGTAACCCCATGTGTTGCAGAGTAGAACTGCACTCCATAGGGTTTTCATGGCTGTGACCTTTTGGAAGCAGATGGCCAGACCTTTCTTCTGAGGTACCTCTGAGTGAGTTTGAACCACCAACATTTCAGTTAGTAGCTGAGGGCTTAACTGTTCACACCACCCAGGGACTCCTATCCATAGTAGGTGCTCACATTGTTGAATGAAAAGAATGTTGAATGAAAGAATGAAGAGTTCATCATTGACAGCCTGGATAGGCCTTTAAATCTGAATCCAAATTGTTATAAACAGAGAGCTGGTTTCCCCTTCTTTAAAGTTGTGGAAGGCTTAGTCACCGCTCTAGGGAGGGGAGGAAATCTGCCGGTCCTGCCCAGAAGAGTGGGCCAAAAAACTCCTTCTCAGGCTGCAGTGAACTAAGCAAAGAGAAACAACACAAAACAACACAAAACAGTTCTTTCCATAGCAGAACACTTTGGGTTTAAGGCCTGAAATTATATGACAAATGTCTCTTTTTTTTCCTTAGAGAAAAAGTGCATAATTTTTAAAGCTGCATATGATGCTGGAAAGGAAAAGAGGCATTCCTCCAGAGCCACCTTTAAAAAGAATTTGGCTTGATCCCTTTTGGTATTGTCACCAGTCAAAAAGCACTGAAGCTGCCTCTGCTGGAATGTTTTGTTTTCCTCTGTGCATCAGTGTCATTTCTGTGCCTGGTGATACTGTCTTTGCCAAAAAGAGGTCTGATGGGAGTGAGCCAACTTTCTTCTTTATTTAACAGTAGAGGTCAACAGCCTGCTTATCTGTCCTGCCCTACCTATTCCCTTCTGTCATCTTCCCCACCCAAAATTGAGAGCTATGATTCTGGTTTTACCATACAGAAGCTTTGTGCTTTAGCAAACTGCCTAACCTTTCTAAGGCGTGGTTTCCTCATGTCTCATTATAATGTTCCTCACTTCTTAGTATAATGTTCTCAGCTCATGAGATTGTTCTCTATTCCTTCATTCACTCAGCAAATATTTATGGAGGGCCTATTAGGTACCCGGAAACCCTGGTGGTGTAGTGGTTAAGCACTATGGCTGCTAACCAAAAGGTCAGCAGTTCGAATCCACCAGGTCGTCCTTGGAAATCCTATGGGGCATCTCAACTTGACGGCAATGGGTTTGGTTTCTCAGTTTTTATTATGTACGAGATACTGTTCTAGTGGTGAATAGGACGGACATGGTCCCTACTGTCATGGAGCAAATATTCCAGGGGGAGGAGTCAGATAGGAAACACATAGAAAAACAGGAAAATATCGGATAATGACAGCGCAGGGATGGGTTACCCAATAAACAAGGTACTCATGGGCTTACTTGTGCTTACTCACTAATCTGTAGTGAACACTTCCACCTGTGTAGAGAATTAAACTAGAATGATGCAGCAGAAAGTGATTGGATGGCTAGTTTAGACTGAGTCATGGAATGCCTCTCTGAAGGGCTGACATTTAACATCAATCTGAAGATCAAGGCAGAGGAAGCAGCAAAGTGCCATGACTTCAGCTAGCTATGGGCTTTATGTGTCTGAAGAATGCCAGTGTGGCTGATGAGGTTCCAGAGGTAGGCAGGTAGTGCTTTGCAAGTCAAGGAAGAAGTTTGACATGGATTTTAAATACAGTAGGAGGTCTTTGGAACCTTTTTTTTAAGTAGGGGTGAGATGTGATCTAAAATACTTTTTAGAAGATCATTCCAGCAGCTGTGAAAGTGCGTTGTAAAGGGGTAAAAATGCAATCGGAAACTAATTAGGAGGCCACTCTACTAGTCCAATCTATAGACAGTGGTGGCTTGGACTCAGGTGGCGATAGTACAGAAGGTGGAACGTGGCCGATTGTAGGTTTGCATGCAGAGCACTTGGTCTTGTGCCTGATGCACAATAAACTCTGGATATTATTATTGTTACTACTGACTTGTTAAAATGAAATTGGACCAAGCAATGAGTCAATATAACTGTAGCTTTAAGAATATTATTGAATTTAGAGAAAATTAGGTAGGGTAACCTGATATTATTTGTATACAGAGATTTAATTACTGTTACTTTTCAGACACTATCTTGCATGCAGTGTTTACAAGACAGTTCTCTTTACATTTTGAGAAGAAATTCATCGTTTACTTCTTTCAGGACACACTGTTTACTCATTTTGTAGTGAAAGAATCCTGATTATCTTCAAATGACAGATGTGAAACGGTGATCTCTAAGTTGTGTGGAAGAGGTAATATATTGCATTGCTCTGGAATTTATTATGAGCAAGAAGTTGGAAAAAATTAAGGAGTTAATATCCAGGAAGAAAGCAAAACTAAAAAATGACACAGATAGATTAATATATTTATGGATACATGTCATGCAATTTGATGCCAGAAAAGCCAAATGAAAAAGTAATGTTCTGAAAACAACTCCCAATTACCAAGACCACTCAGCTCTGAGTCAGAGAAATATGAAGACTAGTGACATTCATACATACATAGTTGCTACAGAGTTATTTAAAGTTATAAAGAAAAAGAACTGTTCTTTTTCTTTTTACCCTTTTTAAAAGTGAGTCTTTTGTTCCACACGTTAACAAATGCAGCCTATTCTTATCAAAAAAGTTTGTTTACAAGCTAAATTATCTGAGACCAAGGAGTCTCAAATGAAAGACAGACATTATTGCAATCTTTTAAGATCACGGTGATCTCTTCAAATGTTAGAAGTCACTGGAGTAAGATTAGCTTTTCAGTTAAGTGACCCCATAACTTTGGTGTAATCCCTGTAATGAGTAAAAATAGAGCAACACATTCTAAGAAAACACTAGATTCTAAAGGTTATTATTTTACTAGGCCAGAGAGAGTTTGTTTTCAAAATGTGGACACAAATATTCTGCAAGCATTTGTGGCTTCTAGATACACTGAAGCAGTTATTCAGGTTTACTGAGTACCCACGGTGGGACAATAATGATATCCGTGAATTTTTGCTACCGTCAAAATTCCTCCCTTTTCTTTCTTTCTTTTTTAAATTCAGATGATTAAAAGTGTCTGTATATGAGAAGTATAATAGATAGCTGCATCATTAGAGATACAGCTTTTAAATCAACAAAACAAAACCCTAAATACTAGCATAGAAAAGACTTCCCGAAACTGCTTGTTCCTGTGGATCACTAGTTCTTTAAGACACCACTTACAAGAAATTTCAGACATGCTGACTTCTATATCCCCCTCTTGGAGATGCAAAATACTATTAATACTTCAGAGAAAAGTCTTTAGTTTTAAAATCAACCAACATAGCTACGTTCAACCCAGTTTCCCCAAATTTAGTTGATGGAGAAGATTTTATTTTTTTTCCACTGGATACGTATTACAGCAGACACTGCTAGTAGCTGTGTAATGGAATAGTTTAGGATATCCTGTAGTAACAAATCAGCCCTGGAATTTCAGTGGCTTAACCTAACACGATTTACTTCTTGCTCACAAAATTTCCAATGCAAGTCTCCAGGGGCTCCTCTCCAGGAAGTGACTCAAGGATCTAGGCTTCTCCTATCTCATGATGCCACAGTCTTAACACTTACCTCCAGAGTTGCTACAGTATGGAAAAAGAATGTGTGGATGTGGTATACCAGCTTTCAAATACCTTGGCCAGAAGTAACACTTGTTACATTTCATATTTCATTGACTGTAATTGTCACATGATCCTGGGAGACTGGGAAAAACAGTCTCCTCTGTGTGCCTAAGATGGAGAGAAGAACTTATAAATGAGCATTAATAATCATGCAATAATAGAGTAGCTAATACCTATGTCCCCCTTATTCCTTACTCCAAATTCAGTTCAGGTGTCAATACAGCTATAGTTAAAATTATTTTTCAAGACTTCCTTGCATGAAAGGATGGCCATGTGAATTCTGGTTAATATAATATGTAGGTGTAAGTCTTTGGGGGAAGCATTTCTTCATAAAAATACGAAGTTTTATGGGTAGGTTTTTGACCTTTCTACCTTTTTACTGGGAATGCAATCATGCCTCATGACTATGAGGACAAAAGCCACACAAGAATCTTAGTTTTGGATTTCTGTGAAAGCAGAGCCTGAGACAAGGATTTAGGTGCAAGTATTTCCTTTGGGAGGTGATCCCAGGATGCAGGGGTAGGGAGACATAAAGGAGGAAAAATCAGTATAAGTGTGTGTTATCAAGTTGTCATGTCTGTGGGCCACAAGGGGTCAATTCTGCCAGGACCTCTGAGAAGCATTCAAAATGCCTCCCAGGATTTTTCACCTGAAGGATGCAAGGTGGGAACATTATCCATCAATTCCCATCACTCATTATTTAAGGGTTACTCCTACATTAACTTTCCTGTACTTCTAAGCTGTGCTTGCTCTTGGGCCAAGCAGGTCCTGTTGCAGAGGAAAACTTCAAGTTTGCTTAAAGTAAAATAAAGAGGTTTATTGGAAGCATAGGAATTATTCAGATGAGGAAACGTGGGCTCCATTGAAGTGAAACCAACAGATCCAAGTTGGGGCTGTGACAGAGCCCTAGTTATAGGGCAAAATCAGGAGGCACAATACACAATAATTTGATTGGTTGAGTTACAGAATGATGACGAGTCCTGGTCATAAGAACTTCATGCATGATTACTCACAGGAACATTCCATACATGAACACATCTTCCTGGGGGTGGTTTGTGTGTAGTCAGTCTCAGGATGACTACAAGGCAGATACCCTGAGAACTGATTGTTAGAATAACTCGTTCAAGGCAGAACATTTCCTGTATATAAGAAGTATAATAGGTAGGCTGTCTTGTACTAAGGATTTGATAACCATTTGCATCAATATCCCTGGGGACAATACATGCCAGCCCTAAGGGCTCACCACAGAGAAAAACAACTTAGTAAGCAGGTCTAGCTTCTGTTACAAAGGTCAAGTGATTCTGTAATTAAAACTGGAGTCAAAGATGGGGTTTGGGTCCTGACTTTAATTCAGCTATTTTACTTTTAGTCAAGTACCTCTAAAATTTAGTGCTCCTTGTCACTCTCTTGGCATCAGACAAGGCCCAAAGGCAGAAAGAAAAACAATGCACAATAGTGGACTTGATAGGGTTGCTGCCAGTGCTAGGTGAATCTGAGGTATCTACTACAGCTGCAGCTGAAATCAAGGGGTCAAGGGGCTGCGACATAGGGCACTGTGCTGGTTAATGTTATGTATCAACTTGGCTAGGCTATGATCCTCAGTGGTTTGGCAGACACTATGTTATCACCTTCTACTTTGTGATCCGATGTGAGCAGCCAATCAGTTGAATGGATGTTCTGGCAAAGCTCGCTCTCTTTTCTTAATCCTGCATTCTTTTTGTTGCCTGACCTATGGTTTTTGGGATTTAAGCCTGTAGAAGTCTCTGGCCTGCCACCTGACCTGCAGATTTTGGATTCATCAGCCCCTGCAACCACGTGAGCCAGCAGAGGTCTTCAGCCTGTTGCCTGACCCATGGATTTGGGACTTGTCAGCCCCCATGATTGTATGAGCCATTTCCTTGAAGTAAACTTCTTTCTCTATGTATTTATATACTCTTCACTCATTTTGTTCCTCTAGAGAACCCAGACTAAGACAGGCACCGAAGATTTCTTCCATGCTCCACCCCTTGCACCACTGAGATCTTCTTGTGCCCCATGTTAAGCTGCTACCATGTCTTCAAGATTATGGCCAGCCACAATCCAATTAAAACAATTAATATAAGAAAGCATAACAAGCCTGGTCTCCAGGCTATAATTGATGTTTATCATCTCCTTCTTTTACTACCCATTCTATATTTCCCTCACCCTTGGCCATCTCTTTTGCTGCTTCAGATTGCCACCCAGACCTATACCTATATCTCTGAGGGTCTATCTCCTCATGACAATCAAGAAAGATTTCTACCATCAGTATAGTAACTTCTCCCTTTGATTGCTTGTCCACAGGCATGAAGAGCTCAGAGTGACCAAGTGGCAGTTGATTATCATGAGGAGCTCAGGTTGTTGCTACATAATGGGGGCAGGAAGCAGTATGTCTGGAACTCAGAAGATTCACTGAGGTGTCAATTGATGCTTCTATTCTTGATGATAATGATGAATGGAAGTTGGGGCAATCATGGACTAACAAGGGCATGGTAACTGGAGAGCCAGACCCTCAGATATTATGATCAGTGACATATTAGGAGTGTTTCCAAGTCTGTAAACTCTTCCCATCCATTTTTATATTGCATCCTCTCTTCTTCCTGCATCTGTCCAGCAACCTTAAGATCTCCTCTCATACATGTTCCCCTGGTTCCAGGTGGTCAGGTAATCCTCTTGATGAGTAAGCGGATTTCTCCCAGAGCAGAGACTGTATTTCTCTGCAGAGCTGTCTGAGACCTGACCCCAGTTATTAGGTAAAATCCGTGAGGGAGGCAGAGACTTGTCTAAAGGAGGATAAGCATAATTTTTTAAAATTGTACTTTAGATAAACATTTACAGGACAAACTAGCTTCTCATTAAATAATTAATACACATATTGTTTTGTGATGCTGGTTACCACCCATACGACATGTGAACACTCTCCACTTCTCTACCTTGGGTTCCTTATTACCTAGCTTTCCTGTCGCCTCCCACTTCCTAGTCTTTGCCCCTGGGCTGGTGTGCCCCTTTAGTCTCATTTTGTTTTCTGTGCCTGTATAATCTTTGGTAGAAGGGTGAACCTCAGCAGTGACTTCATTACTAAACTAAAAGAGTGTTTGGAGGCCATACTCTTGAGGTTTCTCCAGTCTCTGTCAGACAGTAAGTCTGATCTTTTTTTTTTTTTTTTTGTGAGTTAGAGTTTTGTTCTATAGTTTTCTTCAGCTCTGTCCAGGACCTTCTAAAGTGATCCCTGTCAGAGCAGTCAGTGGTGGTAGCTGGGCACCATCTAGTTGTGCTGAACTCAGTCTGGTAGAGACTGCAGTACTTGTGGTCCATCAGTCCTTTGGACTAATCTTTCCCTTATATCATAAGTTTTCTTCATTCTCCCTTGCTCCCAACAGAGTGAGACAACTGGAGTATCTTAGATGGCTGCGCAGAAGCTTTTAAGACCCCAGACGTTACTCATCAAAGTAGAATGTAGGACATTTTCTTTTTAAACTACGTTATGCCAACAGATCTAGATGTTTCCCAAGACCATGGTCCCCAGGATACACATAATTTTGCGAGGCATAGTTTCAGGAAAGGATTTGTGTGTTTTCTAGGCAAATTGCAACTGCTATCCTCTAGCAAGGGTCAAAGGTATTTGGGATCAGGGGAATCGGGAATCTATATTTTTCAAGTGAATCCATCAAAATGTCCCCATTCAAGGGCTCAGATTCTCACTTCTTCTCACTCAGGACCCTGACATTGGCACAGAAGACCTGTCAATGCTGCACTCATGTGATTAAATCCTGGGTCTGATTTTAGCTTAGTCAATCCTCCAGTTGCAGGAGATGAGCACTTCAGGTGCTGCCATGGAGGCGCTCTGGATTTCACAGCATGCCCCAAGTTAATAATTGGCTTCTTGAACCAGTCATTATCTCTAAGTATTTGACGCTTCCAAGGCAGATAACAGAAACCAGCCAACTCCACAATCCTTATAATTACCACTGCCCCCATACTATACACGTGCTACAGTTTCTGTATAACCAAAGGTGTCCCCTTACCTAAATGTGAAATAGGTGAGTGTCTTCATAATTGGGATGCTCCACGACCCTAGGCCTGACCTCTACCCTACTTACTACCAGCGCTGGGACCGTGTGGGCATCTGCCTGTGAGTAACCCATTTCAAGAATCCCATCCTGAGTGTCTGCTATTTAGAGCTGCTTCTAGTACTAATTTAGTTTGTGTTCCCCCAAAAGCAGGACCTGAAGCCAAAAATTGAGTTCAGGTAGTTTATTTGGGAGGTGATCCCAGAAGCAAATGTGAGGGAGCATGGAGAGTGAGACAGAAAAGGAAGAAAAAGCCAATATCAGGGTGCATTTTTTTCTTTTACTGTTGAAAAATATAGATGACACATTTGTCAATTCAACGTTTTTCATGTGTACATTTCAGTGATGCCAGTTACATCAATCAAGTTGTATAACCATCACCAATATCTATTGCCAAATTTTCCATCATCAGGGTGCATTTTTTGAGGTGGATGCCGTAACCAAGAAAAAAAACCCCAAAACCTATTGCAGTCGAATTGATTCTGACTCATAGCGACCCTATAGGACAGAGTAGAGGTACCCCATAGGGTTTCCAAGGAGTGGCTGGTGGATTCAAACTGCTGAACTTGCGGTTAGCAGCCATAGCTCTTAGCCACTGTGCCACCAGGGCTCCTTAACCATGTTATTACCATTCAATTTCCATAGGGCAATAAGGCTTTGTCTAAGTGAGTAGGCCCATGATTTTTTATTTTTAAATTTTCATGACAATTGTCAAAAATACATTCTTCAGAAAATTTATAGTAAGCGTTGCATTCTTTTCATCAGTGAAAAAGACATGCCCACTTGTCCTCCTGATTGCACTGTGCTATTTTGTAATGTATTAAACAGAAAAGTAGCTTTAAAAATACACAATATGCTTTTCCAGAGGTTTCAAACAAGGGCATGAACAAGGGCACGTGCCTATGTATCAAGGAGGATCACACTTTGTAATTTTAAAAAAGAAAGTGGTTAGACTAGTTTTAGTTCCTTCTGCTCCTTGATTAAATCTTGATTAAAATCAGTGCTGCCGATTTAGAATGGGAAGCAGTCTTCTTCTTTCTCTGCTGTAGGTAACATCACTTGATTGCTTGAGACAGTTAAAGGTGCTTTGGTAGTAAAAGGACAGCAAGATTAATGGGCAGTCATTTCCATAGTAACAGCAAAGCACTCTGGGAGACAGAGCCACTCGGGAGTTGGAGCTACACATGCCAGAATTTCGGCTCCCATAGCAACAGCAGAGTGTGGGGTGGGGTCCGTGGGGGATGAGTATGCTGCAAAACTTAGCAAAGGTCCGTTTAGTGAAGACAATGTATAATCAGAGTTGTCAATCTATTTTAAAATTCAAAGTTAAATAAATCAAATTTAAGACCACACGCTGATGAAAAACATTTAAAATATACTGTATATCCACTCAAAATTTCTGAGGCATAAGCACAAATAGTTTAAGAACTATCCAATTGTGACAACTTGTTAGTTAAAAAAAATCCAATTACCAAGATTTTTGTCCCAGAGTAGTTGCAGAAAATTACACAATTAGAGCAATTTTTCTCAGCTGCTCCACTACAGAAAACGAAAGTAATTATACAAAAATAGTGTGAAATACTTTTCACAACTGCAAGTTAGATTTTTGCTTTCTTTAGAAGAAATTCTGTTTTTCTCTGTAGATAGCTATCTCAACCAAAAGTTGAAGAGAGGCAGCAGTAAAAAGAGAAAGCAATAGCTAAAAGAATGAAGAAAAATAGAGCAAAAGGTGAGTGAAATACTAAATGACTTGAGAGATGCTGAAAAGGAATTCAGAAAGCTCTAGGAACTCAGGATTCTGATTACAACGAGTAAAAGAAGTTTGGCGCAAAATTGTACTCCTCCCCCTTTTTTTAAACATCAGAATTAAAGTTTTTGAAGGTCTTCCTTGTCCTACAAGAAATTATCATGAATTCAGGGAGCACATCGTCACTTAGTAATAGAAATTCTTTTCTATCGAGGCCTTTCGAGTCAGATCTACCCAGCCAGTGAAGCAGAAGCTTGGAAATGATCTGATGAATTGGGAGTAGGTTAATTGCTAATCAAGTTCAACAACAAACAACAACTGGTTGCTGTCGAGTCAGGGTACATCTGTATGCTTGTGTCTGCTCTTTACTAAGAGCATTTATTACCTGGAAGTATTTACTAAGATTTTA
This sequence comes from Trichechus manatus latirostris, assembly GCF_000243295.1. NCBI lineage: Eukaryota > Metazoa > Chordata > Mammalia > Sirenia > Trichechidae > Trichechus > Trichechus manatus. Next base: position 21,332,398 of record NW_004443965.1, read on the forward strand.
CCGAACGTGTGCTGTGAATTTGGAAAACAGATATTAGTGATTCCACACAATTCCTGACCTGGGTGGTCTATTTTCTAATTGCACTTTGTGCCCAGTGGAATCTGGATGCTGCATGTTGAGGACCTAATGCCAGTGCCTCAGAGACACTGAAAATTAAAGTTAACCATAAGAAACATCTATGTGATTATCTGCTGGGCATTAGTACCCATAATCTGGGAACTATCCTTCCCTACCATCCACACAGTTAGCATTATTATGCTGTGACCCTGATTCCCTGTCTATGGTTGATTGACCTAGGAATGGGCACCTAAGTCGGGCTTGGCTAGTTGGAATCATCACCCAGGATTTTGGGATTTGGGACTCAGAGATCTGAATCAGTATCTCACCAGTGACTAAAGCTATAAGATGTGAAATTCTAAAGTTATTACTGATCATGTTAAAACCTGAAGAGAAAAGAGTCAAGGCCATAGAGAAAAGCAGAGAAAAGAGGTAGAGACTTCATTTCAGATGGCATACTATCTCCAATCCAATTGTTTCTGAAGCCCAGCATAATCTGCATTTCCTGTGGTTTGAATGTTCCATGAAATACTCTAATATCCTCCCAAAACATCCCACCCTCCTTTTCTGCTGCAGCTAGGTCAAGCTAGGTTGCTACCTTTTGCAACTCAGAGTCCTAGCTAATGTAGCAGTCATTCTCCAAAGCCTCTAAAAGAAGCATGATAAAAGGAAGACAGTGGAACAACTACTTAGACAGAAAACACACTGTGGGAGATAAAGCAAGGAAACAAAAAGCAATTGCAAAGCTTTGCTTTCCTTGCAATTCAAAGATATGCGAGGAAAGAAAGGAGGCTCAGAACCCACTACAACCAAGAAATCATCAAAAGCGACAAGACTACCTAGAGTGAAAATGCAATAAAAATCAGAAGGTCACATCTTTTATAACTACCTGCAGAGAGTGACAGGAATCTGAGCTGAAATCCTAGTTTAGGTTCTTTGCTTCATGTTGCCTATTGCAGGATGTGCTAGGTAGGCTCCTTCCATTTGCAAGAAACATTTACACTAAAGTAACTAGTCCAATGTCTAGATAATAGGAGTTCTTAAAAGAGGACAGAGAAAATGGAGGGGATGATATGACTCAAGACAATTCCTCTGAACTGAAGGACATGAGTTTCCAAATTGAATGGGCCCATTGAGAGCCCAGCACAGTAGATGAAAACAGATCCTCACCAAGGCATATCACTGGGAAGTTCAGAACATTGAGGACAAAGAGAGGATCTTAAACATCTCCAGAGATGAGGAAAAGAAACAGCAACCCTGGAAGCTAGAAGACAAGGGAACAATGCTTTCAAAGTCATTTCCAATCTAGAATTCTATATCCAGCCCGATTACTCATTAAATGAAAGTGTGAATAAAGATATTTCAGATATGCAAGATCTCAGAAATGTATTTCCTACACATACTTTCTAGGGAAATTACTGAGAAGGGTGTTCCACTGAAAGAGGGAGAGTATTATAAATCAGGAAAGAAGAATACATGGTAATAGGGAATAAGAGATTTAACACAGTTTAGTGGCAAAGACTTTTGCAGGACTATGGGGGGTTCCAGGATGACAGCTGTGCATTGAGTTTATAGGGCCACCAGTTCACACTGAAGCAGGTTCAAATGTTTGTTATCCTGGTTCTGTGTCCACAGCCACCCTTTTCGTTACCCTGGTTCTGTGTCCATAGCCACCCTTCCTCCAGAGTGAACATATACATAGTGAAAGTCAGCAGAAATGTATTAGTTATCTGTTACTATGTAACAAATTACCACAAGCTTAATGCCTTAAAACAACATATATTTATCATCTCAGTTTCTGTGGGTCAGGAGTCCACGCACAGCTTAGCTGGGTCCTCTGCTCAGGGTCTCATAAAGCCACAATCAAGGTGTCATCCAGGGCTCGGCTCTTATCTAGAGCTTCAGTTCTCTTCCAAACTCATGCAGTTGTTGGCAGATTTGAGCTCCTTGTGGTTATAGGACTGAGGTCCCCATTTTCTTGCTGTCATACATGGCCAGCAAGCCACCTGCAGTTCCTTACTACATGGCCCTCTCACAAGCCCTTTTACAACTTAGTAGCTTACTTCTTCAAGGCCTGCAGTAGAATCTCTCTCTCAGTCTGCTAAGATGAAGTCTTATATAATGTAACCTAACCAAGGGAGTGACTATCCTATCACCTTTGCCATTTTCTCTTGGCCAGAAGCAAGTCATAGGTTTTGCCCACACTCAAGAGGAGGGGATTATACAAGGGTGTGACTGATTGGGGGTCACCTTAGGGTGTGTCTACCACGAGAACTACTAATGTAATTGATGAGATACACAGTGATGATGGTACGTGAGTGAGATTGAGTGATAAGGCAATAAAGAAGTATGTTCTAACAAGAGTGATTATACGGATGTCTGAAGTTCTTCTTTTAATCAAGACATTGACAAAAGTCTTCAGATGACTATAATGAAGAAAAAATGAACAATCTGCACAAATATGGAGAATTATGTCTGTGAGAATCACCATCTTGCTAGGTGTAGCAGATCATCCTTTTTAATTGCTGTATAGTATTCTGTTGTGTGGATATACCACACCTTATCTACCCATTTTACTGTTGATGAATGTTTAATTTGGTTCTAGATTTTGGCTGTTTTGAATACTGCTGTTATAAACCCTTCTATGCATGTGTTTTGGTGTACCTACATAATTTCTTAATCTGATAAGAGGGTATCTACAACAAACCTATAGTAAACATAATATTTAATGGTAAAATATTGGAAGCTTTTCTCTGAGATATGGAATGAGAGAAGGGTGTATACTATTATCACTTTTTTTCAACGTTTTACTAGAGAGTCTAACCAGTGCAAATGTCTGGAAAAAGATGTAAAAGGTATAAGGATTAGAGAGGAAAAATAAAACTGCCATTATTTGCAGATTATATAATCTGTATGTAGAAAAAAAAAGTACAGATAAACTATTAAAATTAATGAAATTTACCATGGTTGTTATGGATTAAATTGTGTCACCCAAAAAGATATGTTGAAGTCCTAACCCTCCTACCTGTGAAAGTGACCCTGTTTGGAAATAGGGTCTTTGAAGATGTTATCAGTTAGGTTAACCTGAGGTCACACTGGAGTAGAACTCATTGTGATCAAGTCTGTTCTGACTCATAGCAACCCTATAGGACAGAGTAGAACTGCCGCATACTGGAGTAGGGTGGGTCCTAATCTGATGTGAGTGGTGTCCTTATAAAAGAGGAGAAGAGACACAGACACAGAGGGAAGACAGCCACTTGAGGACAGAGGCAGAGACTGGAGTGTTGCAACCATAAACCAAAGAACATCAAGGATTGCTGGGAGCCACCAGGAGCTAGGAGAGAGTCATGGAATAGATTCTCCCTCAAAGTCCCTAGGAGGAATCAACACAGCTGACACCCTGATCTCAGACTTCTAACCTCCAAACTGTGACACAATAAATTTCTGTTCTTATTGGTCACCTAGTTTATGGCACTTTGATACAGTTGCCCTAGGAAACCAACATAAAGGGCATTATGTATGTCAGTAGTATTTCTTTATGCTGGCAACAAAAAATTAAAAATTGTAAATAAAAACTAATTGCATAATTTATAATAACATGAAATATCAAATGCTTAGAAATGAATCAAATGAAAAATATATATGACTGCTACACACACACATAAAACTAAAAAAAAAAAACAAAACTTAGATATATTAAATAAGACCTAAATGAATTGAGGAAGCCCTGGTAGCTTAGTGGTTAAGAGCTACAGCTACTAACCAAAAGGTCGCAGTTCGAATCCACCAGGTGCTCCTTGGAAACTCTATGGGGCAGTTCTACTCTGTCCTAAATAAACTGAGTGCTATACCATGTTTGTAGGTTTGAAGATTCAGTATTGTTAATGTGTAGAGCTATAGGAACTTCCATATACTGCTGATGAGAGTATAAACTGGTACAACCACTTTGGAAGCCTATTGGGCAGTGTCTTAGTTCCTTAGTGCTGCTGTAACAAAAATACCACAAGTGGGTGGCCTTAAAGAACAGTTTATTTTCTCCCAGTTCTGGAAACTAAAAATCCAAATCTGAATCTCTACCATGTTGATTTTTTCCTTGTATGTATTCCCAGGCATTCGCTGGTTCCTTGGCTTGTAGACGATCCTCATATAGTGTCTGTTCCCCTGACAATCCACCCTCCCTCCTGTGTGTACATAGCTCTGGCTCTAATCTGCTGTTTTTATAATAATTTAGAAGTGATTAGATTTAGACCTACTTCACTTGGGTGTGATCTAATTAACATAGCGAAGAAGACCCTATTTCCAAACAGGATTACATCCACAGGTACGGCTGTTAGTATTCCAACACATATTTTGGGAGGGTGCAATTTAATCCATAACAGGCAGTACTTAATAAAGCTGAATATATACACATCCAATGACCCAGAAATTTCATGCATAGCAGTAAATCCAACAGAAATTCACACGTATGTGCACCAAAGTATTTTGATTTGAATTAAATTTATTGAAGATTTGTTTTTTATCCAGGAAATGGATAATCCGTAGATCTAATAACAATCCTTGACCATTTGAGAGTTGACCATAATCCGTTACACAAATATTCTTCTCAGGAATAGATTGACTTTTCAGTTACGAAGTACAAATTCCACTTAAATCATAGTTATGGATTAGAGTGTCGGAGTGGGAATATGTATCTGGGTTGGTTTGTACCTAAAGTTTATTTTACTGTAAGTCTAGTATCTGGAACCTGATTCAGAATTAGCATCAAAAGACAAATATAAAGATTTAGATTTATCAGAGAAAATAAATTTTGATGTAGAGTAAAGGAAGGCTTTATGGTTTGGGTGGAAATTCTGGTACTGATACAAAATGACCATGTGACTTTAGGTCAAATGCAACAAGAAATCACCAAGGGTTTGAGGATTCTGGCCAAATAAATTGAAGTGCTCTGATTGTTAATGATTTGATTATAAGAACAGCTGAATTCAAAAATAGAAAGATAAAAGGTAAGAAAAAATACTAGAATATAGAAAGGCTCTGTTACTTACTAATGAGGTTTCCTTGGAGATTAAGAATCCTTCGCTGTCTCTTTGAACAAGGGTTGGTAGCAGTGATCTAAAAGGGAAAAGGAATTAATGCCATTTTACCCAGCATGATTACTCTTCTCTTTATTTCTCTTAATGTATATTTTTGTGGTTATTTTTTGCTTCCTGAAGGGTATGTTCATATTCTACGATTTTATGTTTAGCTTCCTCTTTTTATTCGAATGATATTTTACCTTGATTTAAATATTTGACCTGGATATGAGGGGGCAGATTTTACCCAATGCATTTTGCGTACGTTTTCTCTTTCTCCCTCCTCCCCTTCTCTGACCTCTAGACCCTGTTATCTCTGTGCTTTCATTCATTTTCTTCCCATAGAAACCTATGTGTGGGAAAACATTTGACAGATTTTCTCACCGAAAGGCAACATTTGCTTTTGATGATGCTTTATGAATGCATCATATAAATTGCATTTAGCTAATTGCATTTAGAAAGAAGACGTAACTAAGGTGGTTTCACAGTCTCTGAGTTGTGCAAAGGATTAATGCTACTAACCAAAAGGTTGGAAGTTTGAGTACTGAAGAGCCTCAGAAGAAAGACCTGGCAATCTGCTTCTGAAAGATCGCAGCACAGTTCTACTCTTATTCACATGGGATGGCCATGAGTCAGAGTCAACTTGATGACAACTATTTTTTTAAAGGTGGTTTCATCATATAAGAGTTTATTTTTCTCATGTAATGAGAGGTCTGGAAGCTAGAAGTTGATGGCTTTGGTACAGCAGCTCAAAGTTTCTGTGATTATCTTGGCCTTTCCCTTATGGTCCTAAAATGACTGCTCCTGTTTCTGCCACTGTGTCTGTGTTCCACGCAAGAAAGAGCAGGAAGGTTGGAAGGAAAAAAAGGTCAGTTAAATCAGTCCACTTTTAAAGAGCTTTTCCAGAAGCCCTACCTAATGACTCCTGCTACATCTCATGGCTCAGAACTGTGTCACATGACTATCCATGGTTGCATAGGAGGCTGGGAAATGAGTCTTTTATCTGTGCACATTGCCATCCAGAATATAAAACTGAGGTCCCTTCCACAGTGTATTATCTTGTTTGCTTTTTAAGCTGGAGGTCAAGCTTGAAGTCAAATGAATGAATCTCTAACTGTAGAATTTCAGACATTGGTCAATGTAGGAGGCATTTTGTCATGAGGGATGCCTCCTGGGATCTCTAAATTATCATGTGGGCAATGAAAGAAACCATTGCTGTCAAGTGAATTTCGACTCATAGTGACCCTATAAGACAGAGTAGAACTGCCCAATAGAGTTTCCAAGGAGTGCCTGGTAGATTCCAACTGCTGACCTTTTTTTGGTTAGCAGCAGTAACACTTAACCGCTACGTCACCAGGGTTTAGGCAGGTCTCTGTAAGAACTAATGTGCGACCTGAAATCTTTTACTCATTGGATGGTTATGCTGCTTGACTCAGGGGCTGGGGGATGCCTGGAGGAAATAGGGGAAAGAGTGTTGGGGGAAGGGAAAGGGTGGCTCTTTGTGGCTCAGCTGGGCTGCTGTCAGTGAAGGTAGAATCAAAGACATGAGAGGAAAACAAAATCTCAGTATAGAAAGAATCATTAAACTTGTCTAGACAGATATCAATATATTTCCTATAAACTGTTCCTTTCCAGAAAACTAAGGTTGTGCCATTGTAATGGTTCCAAGGGATACAGGGAATGTGCTGATCTCTCCAGGTACTTCCCCAGGGACTCTCTCCTATCTCCACAGATGGGCTCTGGCTGCTGCATGATGTGGTCTGGGTGGGCAGGAATTCCATAATGTTGTTCGACATCTACAGCTCCACAGAGTGCTTCTCCAGGGCTAAATGACGTCCATCACGTTGGTTGTTGCCGTCTCTGCCATCTGCACACCACTGGAGCTGAAAGTCTATGAAAATGGATCACACTTGCTGTTCTTCAAGGCTGGAGATTTTTATTGTTCTACTTGCAAATGGAGAAAAAAAAATGCTCCATATGTGTTATGCTCAGCTATAGAAAGTCCCACATCAAAGCTTCTTGAGCCCCCCAAAATTACAGGGCTGAAGATGACACTTCTTTAAACTTAAGCACATACCCCTGTCTGCAAGTGTATATCTGTGCCTCCAGGTGGGCGAGATCTAGGTGAGTTCCTGTAGAACAGCCACTGTACTTTTCTTGGAAGGACCATTCACCATCTACAAGCAGGGTCTGTTGCTGAGTCTAACTTTTCTTCTTTTGTGGTAAATTATCTCAGGAGGTCCCTTTTTTCATGGTCTCCATGTCTGTATAAGTCCAAACTGCACTGGTGGACTGAGGTAGAATCTTTTTTTCAGTAGAGCCGTCTCAGCACCTATGTAAATCCGAACATGTGTATGAATACACCTATTATATTTCAAACTTTAAAAAATCACTCAAAGGCCAAAAGTAGATAATTTTCAATAGGATTTAACCTCTGCCTCATCAACTTCTGGGCACAAATCATATATCATTAGCATGACCAGACCTTGGAAAGAAAAAATCCTCTTTAGTTACTCCTAGTGGCTTAGTGTTGGTAAAACCAGTTGCCATCAAGTTGATTCCAACTCATGGAGACCTCACCTGTTTCAGAATAGAACTGCACTCCATAGGGTTTTCAATAGCTGTGATCTTTTGGAAGTAGATCACTAGGGCTTTCATCTGAGGTGCCTCTGGGTAGATTCAAACTGCCAACTTTTTGGTTAGTAGGTGAGTGCTTAACTGTTGGTGCCACTCAGAGACTCCTTGAGTGTTGATACCCCAACCCACTGCTGTCAAGTTGATTGTGACTCATAGTGACCCCATAGGGTTTCCAAGACTGTAAATCTCTGTGGAAGCAGACTACCACAACTTTCTTCCGCAGAGCTGCTGGTGGTTTTGAACTGCCGACTTTTAACTACTACGCCACCAGGTCTCCTTTGAGTGTTGTTAGTGGTGGATAAATCCACTTAGAGTAACACCTGTTCCTCACTAATGATTTTGAGTAGTTTGAGAAATAAAGAAATAGGAGTGGTGTACTAAGAATCAAAATATTACCTCCGTGACTGATAGAAATCAGACTGGAGGAAGTGGCTTTATGTCTGTTGCTCTTGTCATTAGGTGCTGTCAAATCAATTCCGACTCAGCAACCCTAGGCACAACAGAACGAAGCACTGCCGGGTCCTGCACCATCCTCACAATCGCTATGTATGAGCCCGTTGTTGTAGCCACTGTGTCAGTCCATCTTGTTGAGGGTCTTCCTCTTTTTCTCTGACCCTCTACTTTACCAAGCATGATGTCCTTCTCCAGGGACTGGTCCCTTCTGATAACTTACCAATTATTAATGGATGTTTGCAGCTGTTTCTTCTCATTTTGAGTCTCTTAGACAAGACAAATAGTAGACTTACACACCAGTCATGACAGTGCTGGGCAGGACAGGACAGGAGGAAAAATGACATTGCTGAACTAAGCATGCCTGGTTTTCCTTCCAAATGTGTCAATCAGATAAATCACTGCAGCTCACTAGGCATGGTGTGAGTAAAGCGCTAAGAACAGCCAAGTATATGTTGAAGAAAACCTCCCTCGTAGAACCTGGGAGTGGGGGAATGGCTTTTCCTTCTAACACTAAATTGCCATTTTAAAGCTGTGGGGAGGCTGTTAGGTCTTGGCTGGCACAAATGGTTTGTGATTAACTACTAATTGATAGGTTGGTGGTTCGAACCCACCCAGCTGGGCTGCTGAAGAAAGGCCTGGCTATCTCCTTCCATAAAGATTATAGCCAAGAGAACTCTGTGGAGCAGCTCTACTCTGTAACACACAGGGTCACCATGAGCTGGAATCATCTCAATGGCAACAAGTTTTTGTTTTTTGTTTTTGGAGGTGGGGGTGGGTAGGTGGGTGTTATATCATCTCCTATAAAGCTTACAGCCTAGAAAACCCAGTGGGGCAGTACTGCTCTATGACATGGGCTCGCTATAAGTTGAAATTGACTCAGTGACACCTAACAGCAACAACAACAACGTTACATCACCTTGCTTCCGGTTATGTATTCACGTTTGTTTTTCCTACCTTATTGGCAGTTTCCTAGATTCAGCTCCCTCTTCAGGGCCTCGGTACTTCATTCTTGTGCCACTTCATAAACATAAAGTGCTCAGTTGCAGTAAGTGTGTCTTTGATGCTGGTAGACACCAATTTTCCCTCAAAATCTTTTCTCGCTCTGTGGCTCTGAGGAGAAACCCCACCACTCAGAATGGAGCTCCATCGTGGAGGATGTAGTAAGTGGCTTAGCAAGGACCTGCAGGGCCGTAAGTAACTGCACTCCACTTCAAAGACCATTTGCCCACTGAGCCCTTCTTTCACTCATGGCCTTGCATCTAAAGATTAAGCTCCCCTACAATATTCTGAAGTAGCTACTGAAGAATCTTGTGAAGTCAAGACACAAAGAGTCATTCTGTTCTCAGAAATGCCTACATTTATACTACTGAGAGTCTCGCGCGTACATATATCTCCTGCTCTCTATCCTGCTGATTCCAATCTGGCGGGACTGCCACATGTCTTTGTGTTCTGTAGCGCACATGTGCATATGGTGCATGCTAAATATAAATGCTGTTTGGCAGGATCCTTTATTTCTCTTCCTTTGTTTCTGGAAATGCGGTGAAGAAAATGTGTAATGTGTGCCCTCTCCAAAATGAGAGAGACTTTCAGGAAGTGGAGTTTTCTTGACAACGAGCCACACACCTTGTATGTCATTTTGGCATGTGTCAGTAGTGGCAGCAGTGACTGTCCATGGCTTTGTCTGGACAAATTGGGGCTGCTGAGCTGGTTTGTATCACCTTTTCAACAGATATCAGACAAATTCCTACTTTGCTGAGCCATTTGACCGAATTTCTAGGGGCTGATGTTCAGGTCCTGCTGGTCCTGCTGGTCCTGCTGGTTCAGGTCCTGCTGGTCCTCCCTCTACATGTGAACTAGGCAGGATAGGTCAGTGTATACGCCAGTAACAAACAACTCAAAGCTGTCAGTGGCATAATACAGCATAGTTTTATTTCCTACTCATGCTACGTGTTTAGTGTCAGTGGTGGAGGGTGGAGGTGGGGGGTCTACTCATCCCAGTCATTCAGGTCAGGAATGTGGTGAGTCACACTCTGGCTGTTGGTGCTTCCCCCTGCAAGTGACACATATCCTTCTGCTCCCCATTGATTGACCAAAGCCAGTCCCATGCCATGCCTTACTTTAAAGAAGAGCAGGGAAGTGAATCCCACCATCTAGCTGAAAGGCAGACAGCCAGAAATGTTTTGTTCCCAGCACTAATGACTACCACATCTCTTGCCAGAAATATGAAAAGAGTGGACAATTGCTCACACTGTTATTGTTCAGGTGTCCAGGTACTTTCTAGATGCACTAATGGTGCTATTGAGAGAGACAGCAAGACATTCCAGCAGAGGTGTAACCAAGGTATGGCAGGTAGGGTGCGTGCCCTGGACGCCGCTTGAGGAGGGGTGTTAATGAACAGTTTCTATTGGCCATTACAGTTTCCATCGCCAGCTGTGAGAGATCACTCAGCAATTTACCACTAATTGCTATAGGCGCTATTTTCCATAGCTGGACCCCTGCATCCCAGGGTTTACATTATTCCATAAAGGCATCTCATAGAGAAGCACTGGATGAAAAAGTGCTTAGCTTTTTAAGGAAGCGTCATAGTATAAGGAGAACTGGATCAGGGATAATGAGGTGAAGAATTCAAAAGCACGCAGTGCGTACTCTGCTTTCAGCCTCCGGAGCTGTGACAGGGTCCCCCCCACAGAGTAACGTCCAGAATGGAACAAATATGAAAACCAGTAAAATGCCATTTAGGAGCTGCCCTGATTCCCACTCTCTCTTCCACGCTTCCCAGCATCCCTGCGGGCTCTGTTCTGACTCCTTTTGCTGGTTGCCAGGTCCTCAGAAAACCGTGATTGCAGGGACTGTGGTTTGTTAGATCTTAAGGGCTGTGAGAAGTCCCAGAGCCACTTAGCAGGTGAAGAATCATGACTGTGTCTGTGCCAACTTTGAGGGCCGAACATCTTCGGACTGATTGCAGTGAGTGCAGGAAAGGCCCGAAGGAGGATTTCAGCTTCAGAGGGCAGTTGAGAGGGCTTTGCCTGGTAACACTGATCATAGCTGGCAGGGAGCCGCTTGAGGAGAGGCAGCGGGCATGTTGCTTTTCTTCCTCTGGCCCAGACAGATGACTCCTGTGTCAGTGGAGGGGCGCTACGGAGAAGAGCAGTGGGGCTCTCTGGAGGACCCGGGAAGAGCTAGCAAGACTGATTGGACTGTCCATGACTACTTGGTACAACCTGAATCTCAGCAATTTTTAGCAGGATTCTGCTAATGAATGTGGAACCAAGGGACTGGCAGCTCCGTTTCCTCTGGTATTAACATTTTTTACTTTATTTTAATGAGGAAAATGAGATTCTTCTCAGTTTCCTATCGCCGAACCTGGTTTGGGAGGGTATGACATTTAACAACAGTGCTTTGAAAAATATTAAGCATTATACAAATATGAGGAATTGTTGCTGTTAGTATTCTGATGAAGCACACACGCAGCTTCGAATCAGCCTTAATATTGAGAGGATATTTAAGGGATTAGGAAGGACTCTGTCACTATTGAGTAGTGACTCAGGATGGCCTTCGCAGAAAGGGCCAACTAATCTGGCCATATTAAATGCATTTTTAGAAGCTAAATATCCAAACGCTGAGTCAATAAACCGCAGGCTCAGACACAGATCATAAAACTTGATCATTTCACATTAGATGCAACATTCTCATAAATTATAAAGTATGTCAGGCGATTAACTCTAATTTGAGGCCGTAACTTGATTATCTTCTAGGCAAAAGGGGGAAGTGGCTTTGGGCAGGAGAAGTGGTCCCAAGTTTGTCAATATGTAGATGTAGCCACAGTGGAAGTGTATGTGTGTGTGGTGTGTGGTACACTGCAGTTATGTGTTGGACTTGGTGGTGACTCCAGGTAATTCAGGAAAAAAAGATGTGGGTATGCTTAAATCAGCCCTCAAAGGCTTCAAGAAACTATAGTTAAACCTTACTAATTTGAATGAATTGGGGGTTAAGGTCAGTGTGAATTAGTGAACATTTGAATTACAGACTGTTTTGGAAGACATCCACTTGTGTATTTTTTCAAGTATAGAGAAATGCAAAACTAATGAGTAGGAGAGTAGGGCCAAATACAGGTCCATCCAAGCCTGCTTAATTATCTTAATTAATGTTTGCATGCAAATACTACCACTCTAAAGCTGTTCATTCTTCAAAATAGGTCAACTGTTTGCCTTTATTTTTAAAAAATATTATTTCACTTAGAAAATCCTTTTTTAAATTGTTTAGAAGAAAATCTCAGCCATATTGAGGAGAACGTGTTTAATACTTCTGATGTGACTGATAATGTCTTTCTTCATAGTTCAACTTGTCTTCTTGTTCCATGTTTAGCAGGCAGAAGGTTGCACAGCTTTTTGAGTAATCCCAAACCATCCACTATCCTGGATAATAAAGCCAGATATTGCTTTGTTAAAAAAAAAAAAAATCCCATAATTATTTAAATCTTTTGTATATCTTCCTCATCCACTAATTCTGCCGGGGCAGGTTTAGGCAATATTGCTGACTAGATAAAGTTCTCACTGATATCCTTTGGCCTGTCCTTTCAGCATTTTAGTTGCCTTGTTTGGCCTTTCTGTTCCCTCTATCTTCCTTCTACTTTCTCTCTCTTTCTTTCTTTTTTTTTTTTTTTTTAAACATACTGCATCTTATTTTTATTTTTAAAAGTATACTTTTTTTTGTTCTTTTTTTAAATTGTGCTTTAGGTGAAAGTTTACAGCTCAAGTTAATTTCTCATTCAAAAATTTATACATATATTGTTCTGTGACATTAGTTACAATCCCCACAATGTGACAGTACACTCCCCCTTCCAACCCCGGATTCCCTGTGTCCATTCTACTAGTTCCTGTTCCTTCCTGCCTTCTCATCCTGCTTTTGTACAGGAGCTGCCCATTTGGCCTCATCTATCTGATTGGACTAAGAAACACATTTCTCATGTGTATTATTTTTTGTTTTATAGTCTTGTCTAATCTTTGTCTGAAGAGTGGGCTTTGGGAATGGTTAACAGTTCTGGGTTAACAGAGTGTCCGGGTTCCTCCAGTCTCTGTCAGACCATTAAGTCTGGTCTTTTTACATGAATTTGAGTTCTGTTCTACATTTTTCTCCTGCTCTGTCCAGGACTCTCTGTTGTGTTCCCTGTCAGGGCGGTCATTGGTGGTAGCTGGGCACCATCTAGTTCTTCTGGTCTCAGGTTGGTGGAGTCTCTGGTTCATTTGGTCCTTTAGTCCTTTGGGCTAGTATTTTCCTTATGTCTTTGGTTTTCTTCATTCTCCTTTGCTCCTAATGGAATGGGACCAGTTGATGTATCTTAGATGGCCGCTCGAAAGTTTTTAAAACCCCAGACGCCACTCACCAAAGTGAGATGTAGAACATTTTCTTAATAAACTGTGTTATGCCAGTTGACCTAGATGTCCCACGAAACTATGGTTTTCTACTTTCTCTTAAGCAAGAACACATCAAGACTTATGACAAGGCTTATGCTATTTCCTTCATCTCTGTGTCCTTATTGTCTTGCAGCATATCTGGCACAATGTAATGCCTTAATACATGATTGGTACAAGACTGAATCAACACATGGGTTAGCTATTAGGGCTGATAAACAAATTTACATGAAGATATGTATTAGTTTCCTAGGGGTTCCGTAACAAAGCACCACAAACTGGATGCCCTATAACAACAGAAATTTATTCTGTCACAGTTTTGCAGGCTGGAAATCCAAATTCAAGGTGTCAGCAGAGCCATGCGGTCTCTCCAGTCTCTAGGGGAAGATCCTTCCTTGACTATCTCAGCTTCTGGTAGCCCAAGGTGTTCCTTGGCTTATGGCAGCCTAACTGCAATCTCTGCTTCTGTCTTCACATGGCCATCTTCCCTTTGTGACTCTGTCTGTGTCTCTTCTACTCTTTTTATAAGGACACCAGTCATATTAGGCCCACCCTATTCCAGTATGACCTTACGTTAACTTGACTAGTTACATCTGCAAAGACCCTTGTCTTAGTTACCTAGTGCTGCTGTGACAAAAAATACCACAAATGGATGGCTTTATAGGACAGGAATTTATTGTCTCACAGTTTTGGAAGCTAAAAGTCCAAATAAGGGCATTGGCTGTAGGACAGGGTCCTTCCTTGTCAGTAGATCCGGGAATTCTTTGGATTTCCTTGACATTTCCTTGGTGTCTGTCTCCCCACTGTGTGTGTCTCAGTGTTGTTAGGTGCTGTCGAGTTGGCTCCGACTTATAGCGATACTATGAACAACAGAACGAAACAGAATGAAACCCTGCCTTGTCCTGTACCATCCTCACAATAGTCACTATGTTTGAGTCCATTGTTACAGCCACTGTGTCAATTCATCTCATTGAGGGTTTTCCTCTTTTTCAATGACCCTCTATTTTACCAAGCATGATGTCGTTCTCCGGGTACTGATCCCTCCTGATAACATATCCAAAGTCCACGAGATGAAGTCTTGCCATCCTTGCTTTTCTGATGAGCATTCTGGTTGTACTTTTTCCAAGACAGATTTGTTTGTTCTTCTGGCAGTCCATGGTATAGTCAATATTCTTTGCTAACACCCTATTTCAAATGCATCAATTCTTCTTCCGTCTTCTTTATTCATTGTTCAGCTTTGGCATGCATATGAGGTGATTGAAAATACCATGACTTGGGTCAGGCACACCTTAGTTCTCAAAGTGACGTCTTTGCTTTTTAACATTTTAAAAAGGTCTTTTGCAGTAGATTTGCCCAATGCAATATGTAATTTGATTTCTTGACTGCTGTTTTCATGGACACTGATTGTGGATCCAAGTAAAATGAAATCCTTGACAACTTCAATATTTCCTCTGTCTATCATGATGTTACTTATTGGTCCAGCTGTGAGAATTTTTGTTTTCTTTATGTTGCAGCGTAATCCATACTGAAGGCTATAGTCTTTGATCTTCATCATACTGGAGTAGGGTGGGCCTAATATGACTGGTGTCTTCATATCTTAGTAATCTAGTGCCGCTGAAACAGAAATACCACAAGTGGATGTCTTTATCAAAAAGAAAATTATTCTCTCACAGTCCAGGAGGCTAGAAGTCCAAATTCAAGGTGTCAGTTCCCAGGAAAGGCTTTCCGTCTCTGTCAGCTCTGGGAGAAGGTCTTCATCATCAGTCTTCCCCTGGTCTAGGAACTTTTCAGTGCAGGGACCCTGAATCCAAAGAACATGCTCTGCTCCTGACTCTTCTTGCTTAGTGGTAATGAGGCCCCTCTCTTCTTTGCTCACTTTTCTCTTTTATATCTTAAAAGAGATTGACTCAAGGTACAACCTAATCCTGTAGATTGTGTCCTGCCTCATTAACGTAACTACCTTTAATTCTGCCTCATTAACATCATAGAGGTCAGGACTTACAACACACAGGATAATTATATCAGATTACAAAATGGAGAATAAACACACTATACTGGGAATCATGGCCTAGCCAAGTTGACACACATTTTAGGGGGACACAATTCAATCCATAACACTTTATCAAAAGAGGAGAAGAGACACAGACACAAAGGGAAAATGGCCATGTAAAGACAGAACCATAAATACTGATAGTGGGTAAATATGTTGGGAAGTTAATAGGAAATAATCCTGGAACCCATGGGAATGAATTCTGTTTTGGACTGGAGACACTGGAACAAGCAGGTTACCTTAATCCTAGATAGATGATTATCGATTCTGCCCACCTGGGCAGAAGCCTTCTCTAAAAATAATGGCAACAAAAAATAATATTACCAGTTATTAAACATTTAGTATATAATGTATAATGTATTAACATTTTATTTTATGTGATTGTTATGGATCGAATTGTGTCCCCCAAAAATATGTGTATCAATTTGGCTAGGCCATGATTCCCAGTATTGTGTGATTGTCCGCAATTTTGTGATTTTCCTATGTGTTGTAAATACCATCTTTATGATGTTGATGAGATGGGATTATCAGCAGTTATGCTAATGAGGCACGACTCAATCTATAAAATTGAGTTGTGTCTTGAGCCAATCTCTTTTTTTTTGAATTAATTATTTTTTTTTATTGTACTTCAGGTAAAGGCTTACAGAACAAATAGTTTCTCATGAAACAGTAGTACACATGTTGTTTTATGACATTGGTTAACAACCCC
>NW_004443965.1:21353418-21383920 GCF_000243295.1 Trichechus manatus latirostris
TAGCTGGTAGGGGACCTCTGCATGAATCTCTCCTTGCTGTCCGTTCTCTGTCAGTTTTCTCACTCCATTTGGTGCTTGGCTGAGTTCTTGATCTCTTCATTTGATGTTTTAGGGTTTCAGGATTGTTGTATTCTCTGTTCGGCTTAGTTTTTCGGATCTTTGCTGTGCAGGGACGGCATGGTGCTTCTGCCTAGAGTGCCATTTTGCCGGAACTCCCAAACCTTTGAATATTTGATTTATAAAAAAGAGATAACATTTTCTCAGCCTGTGGGATTCACAGTTGTAGGAGATTGGAGAGTTAAATGCTATGGCTACCTGGATCAGAGGAGGCCACATAGCAACTGTCAGCAATAACACATTAGGAGCCCTGGTGTTGTGATGGTTAAGTGCTTGGCTGTTAAGCAAAAGGTTGACTGTTTGGACCTACCAAGAGGCTTCGTAGGAGAAAAGACCTGGCGATCTGCTCCCATAAAGATTATAGTCTAGAAAATCCTTTGGGGCAGTTCCACTCTGTCACATGGGGTTGCTATCCCCTTGCTGTTGAGTAGATTCCGACTCATAGGGACCCTACAGGGCAGAGTAGAACTGCCCCATAGGGTTTCCAAGGAACAGATGGTGGATTTTGAACTGCCAACCTTTTGGTTAGCAGCCTAAGCTCTCAGCCACTGTGCCACCAGGGCTCTCGCTATGAGTCATAAATTGACTTGATGGCACCTAACAACAACAATAACATAACATAAAGAGAATCAAAGATCACTCTTTAAGTTGAAACTGTTATCAGAATGTAGCATTGTACTTTATGATCCGTTTTCTAGCTATCCAAATACCTGGAATATTCACTAAAATGTTGGTATTTTCTTTTTAAAAGTATTGCCTCTATCCTCCACTTTGCTATGTCTGTGGCTGCCTGGCCTGAAACAAATGTATTATAGTGGATCTACCAGGTTTTTTTCTCTGTTTTAAATGAAGTGCCTTCTATAGGGCCAGAGAATATAGGATATCATGTGTTTTGCTACTGATAATAGAGAAGTGTTTGTGTGAGTTCTAGGATCTATTATTTGAGTCCAGCATTTCTGAATGTTTGGTCTGTGGAACATTAATCTCATGACATACTTCATACTCTGTGGGTTCCATGCTCAATTAAGTTTGGGAAATGTTCTTCACCTGGAAAATCGCAATATACCGTAGTGTATGCACAGGCTCTGGTAAATCCTGTTGTAGAGAAGCCATTTTTAATTTGCTTAACTCAGTGTTTCCTAAAGTTATCTTACCACAAACAATCCCTGTGCCCCTCGCTTCAACTCCCCTCTCCCGCAGAAAACACCGTTTACACCCCAGTATCAGTCAGAACTTGGTCAGGAAAATGGAAACCGCAACAGCTATTTTAACAGAGAAAATGTAATGTAAGGAATTGGTAAACAGGTGTTACAGGACTGAAAAACTGTGAAACAGAAGGTATCTCAGAGATAGTGACTGTAGGAAGGTAAGAGGCTGTGGTTATCAGAACCTAGAAACTTTGAGGAGAGGCCCTGCAGAGCTGGGACTGAACCTCTGAGACGGATATCACCAACTACTGATTTAGTTCAGGTGCTTGAAGGCAGAGTTATCTGGTTATGGCTGATCCCTCAGGAGCTCAGAGAAGGGGACCTTCCTGAGCTGGGTTTCAGACCTCTGAGGTGATGGTTGCTGCTGCTCCCTGTGAATGGGTTGTGATGAGGAAAGAAGTGTGTGGGAGTGTGGAAAGCTGGAAATGGAAACCAATGGCTGCTAGAACCTACCTCTGGGGTGAAGGACACAGATGCAGCAATGTTGATTAGAACAGAGCATCACAGATTGAAATGGCAAGCAAACAGGAATGAGTAAGTTCCTTCTCCCTCCTCTTGCCTTCCAATTTCTCTCTATTGGCAGAATTTAATATGGAAGCACTGGGGACTCAGTGGTAGAATTCTCACCTTCTTGGGTTCCATTCCTGGCCAATGCACCTCATGCGCAGCCACTACTGTCAGTGTATGTTGCCACCATGTTCAACAGGTTTCAGAAGAGCTTCCAGACTAAGATGGACTAGGAAGAAAGGCCTGGTAATCTACTTCCAAAAATCAGCCAGTAAAAACCCTATGGATCACAATGGTCAGATTGACAGGACTGTGCAGCATTTGGTTCTCTTGTGGGTGGGGTCCCCATGAGTTGGGGCAACAACATGGAACCAGCTGACAAAGGAGAAATGTGGTTAGCAGAGTCCTTGTCTCGGTATAGAAATGTGGGTATGTAGCTGAGACATTGTTATTATGTGCTGCCAAGTTGATTCTGACTCACAGAGATCCCATGTGACAGAGTAGAACTGTCCCATAGCATTTTCTAGGCTGCAATCTTTATGGAAGCAGATTGCCAGGTCTTTCTCCCATGGAGCCACTGGGTGGATTGGAACTGCCAACCTTTTGGTTAGCAGCTGAGTGCTTAACTATTGCACCTCTGGGTCTCCTTTATTAATACTAATTAGATAATAATGGTATCTATATATTATATTGGTGCCCTGGTGACACAGTGGTTAAGAGCTCAGCTGCTAACCAAAAAATGTTGGCACTTCAAATCCACCAGCCACTCCTTCGAAACCCTTTCGGGCAATTCTGCTCTGTCCTATAGGGTTGCTATGAGTCAAAATTGACTCACCAGCAATGGGTTTGATTTGTTTTTTGGATATATTTAATAACATATAATAATAGCTTAATAAGTGTCACAGCCCATCCTTTTAGCCACTCATTGTCTATACGTACCCTTCTACACAAATTTGAATTTCCATACAGCAACAACAATAACTTATGCTTTTGCCTAACAAGAAGCAAATGTC
The DNA here is from genome assembly GCF_000243295.1 of Trichechus manatus latirostris. Lineage (NCBI taxonomy): Eukaryota > Metazoa > Chordata > Mammalia > Sirenia > Trichechidae > Trichechus > Trichechus manatus. Next base: position 21,356,264 of record NW_004443965.1, read on the forward strand.
CTTGCTATGAATAAAGATGTTTCCACTTTCTTCCTCAAAAGGGGAGCCACAGAGTCTTGACAGTAATTGTATTTATCTCTGTGGAACGCTTATTTCTACTCAAATTCAGTCATGGACCCATTTCCCATTTGTATTTTGTTACCTAAAGAATAAGTTGTAAAGTTATCCACCACCAATAATACTTGTGTAAAATAATGAAGAGAAAGAAGTAGAGAAGGGAAAACAAATTCGTTTAGAGTATTAAAGGCCTAAATATGCAGAGAAACACCAGAAATTAGTGTAAAATAATATATTTTTTGTGAATAGATATGATTCCAATTGGACAGCATCAAACGGAAAGTATCTGGAAGGCACTCTGAAGAGGGGATATGAAAACAGGTTATATAGGCGGAGTCTGGGCAGGGTAGTCACCTGAAGGTTGTTGTAAATTCCTTCCTTGTTGGTTTCTCAGGAGATAGAGTTAGAGCACATGCAGGATCTCAGGGTCAGTTAGTTGTAAAAACAGTCTTTAAGGACACACCATATATGCTAAAACAGCTTCCAGTCAGACCCTGGAGTTCTAAATTGGCTGCACATAGATAATTCTCCAAAAGGGCCCAATGCCTAAGGCAAAATGGTCTCCGCTAAACTGCTTACTAGGCTATTGCTTGACTTGAAGGTGACTCTAAACCAAAATCAAACCCGTTGCCCTTGAATCGATTCTGACTCATGGCAACTCTGTAGGACAGAGTGGAACTGCCCCATAAAGTTTCCAAGAAGCAGCTGGTGGATTTGAACTGCCGACCTTTTGGTTAGTGGGCAAACGCTTAACCACTGCATCACCAGGGCTCCGAAGGTGACTCTAGGAAAACTAATTCCTTAAAGGCTTGAGATTCAAAAGGACATGTAAGGGTAAATGGCCTGGGTGGGTCACCCCAACGCCATGGACCCCAGAAATCTGGATTCCAGGAGAATTAAAGTAGCTCCTCCAGAAATATGAGGAAGTTTGTCAGGAAATTTTGTATTTTAAGTACAACGTTTAACTTTCCTCAAGATTAATTTAGACATCAAGCTTCTAGATTTTATATGAGTCCAGTATTTATAATATGGAATAAAGTGGAGAGTTGCCATTTCATCAGTGAATTTAAGCTGTGTGGATAACCAGTATACAAAGATGATTTAGGCTGCAACTTTCTGCCTCATCCTTATCATAGTTTTTCAGATAGAAATTATTAATCAAGTGCATTTAGTACCTAAGCGAGGATGGGGAGACTTTGGCTCCCTTACTTTGGACATGTCATTAGGAAAGACCAATCGCTAGAAAAGAACATCATGTTTCTTATGTAGAGGGCCTGGGAAAATCTCAACGAGATGGATTGACACAATGGCCACAACAATGGACTCGAACACACCAAAGATCATGAAGATGGTGCAGGACCGCGCAATATTTCATTCTGTTATACATAAGGTTACTCTGAGTCATCACTGACTCCAAACCAACTAACAACAACAACTCAACAACAGCCTACCTGAATACCTCACGGTTGTAAATATTCTCATTAATGATAGGTCCTGAGTCCCCAGCTAGAGATTTCTACTGGTGGCACTATTGATATGGAAAACTGTAGCAAAGTGAAGACCATTGCTCTTTGCTGAAGGGCTGTAGTGAATAACATGATGCTCCAATTTGGATGTCAAAATGTAAAGTTTCAAATATTGGCGGTAGCAGCAGCAGCTTTTAAAAATGTGAAGTGTGACCTTTCCAAGCACACTCTGGGTTCCCACAGCATTCTAACTTTCTTTGGGGGTAATAACAGATGTTTCAAATTATTTAGCTTATGGGCCAACAACCAAGGGAGTAAGGAGAAAAGGTATAATGAGATCACAGAACTTGGTTTCTGCAGTAACTAGTAGCACTACACCCCCTTTGGAGAGCAATTTGCATCTGAAGGCACTTCACCTGAGAGTATGCTGCGGCCTTTTAAAATTGATCTCAATGATTGTACCATCACAGTGCAGCCTTTCTCAGGACAAGCTGGATAAATAGTACACTGCTCTTTGCACTGGCAGCTTCAAGTGTCACAAATCCAGTCTCTGGGACCTGGATGGTGCCTTTTGTAGACAGATGTTATCAGTCTTAGGAGTTTTCTTTCGGGGTTCTGGGTTCTAAAGCAACCATCACTTCTGGGTCCTTTGAATAAGAGTTAAGTGTGGTGTATGAAACAAACAAACAAACAAAAGAATCCCTGGTAGCATAAACAGTTAGGCTCTCTATTGCTAACAGAAAGGTTGGCAGTTCGAACCTACCCAGCGGCTCCACAGGAGAAAGACCTGGCAGTCTACTTCTGTAAAGATTACAGCCAAGAAAACCCTATGGGGCAGTTTTATTCTGTCACATGGGATCACTATGAGTCAAAAATGACTTGACAGCCCCCAACAACAACTGAGTCTCTAAAACAGCACTTTATCCAAAATGTTGTCTGTGTATTGTAGACCCACATAACATATAAAATGTTGTTTTAGGAAAGGGTGCAAGAGGGCATAGGTCTTTGAACACAAAGAGATCATGTAGAAGATGGATCCTGATGTAGTGCTGTATTCGTTGCTCACCAGTTCACCCTCGGAGGTGCAAACGATTAATGTGCTTGGCTGCTAATTGAAAGGTTGGAGGATTAAGTTCACCCAGAGGTGCCTCAGAAGAAGGGCCTGCTGATCTACTTTTGAAAAATCAGTTATTGAAAACCCTATACGGGGTGGGGGTGCGGGTTTCTTAAAATCTTGCAAGCAGCCATCCGAGGCACAACAATTGGTCTCTATTTGCCTGGAATAACAGAAGAAGAAAGAGAGTCAGGAATAGGAGGATGATTTAGAATGTGTGGCTAATTGCCTCCATAAACAACTGCATCCTTTGCCACAAGACCAGAAGAACTGGATGGTACCTGGCTACCATTACTCAACATTTTAATCAAAGATTTCATAGACAAATACTGATCAAAAGGGGGAAAACTTAAAACAGAATTTCAAATTCTCATGGACTCCAGACTTCCTGAAGCTATGAAAGTTGGATGAACTCCTGAAACTATTGCCCTGAGATAATCTTTAAGCCTTAAACCAAAAATATACCCTGAAGTCTTCTTAAAACCAAACAATAGTTTAGCTTAACTAGTAAAAATTGTCTGCCTTTAGCATTATGCTCTTTTAAGAACTATCTCTACTGGATCAAATTGACAACAACCACTCAAAAGATTAACTAGGAACCATAGGGAGCAGTGAATTTATGATAATGGTGGAAGAACAACTCAGAAAAGGAGGCTGAGAATGGTTACACAACTCGAATAATGTAATCAATGTCACTGAATTTTATATGTAGAAGCTGTTGAATTGTTGTATATTTTGCTGTGTATGTTCTCAACAACAATAACAAAATAAGTAAAATTATATGTATATATAAAAAGAAAACCCTATGGAACACAGTTCTAGTCTGACACACACACGGGGTTGCCATGAGTTGGAACCAGCTCGATGGCAGTTGATTCTAAAGTTGTTGATTCTCTTCGCCTAGTTTGGGAACTGCTAATCTGAGTGAAAAGGCAGTTGACTGTGTGTATTATAACAAATTATGGATGGCATTGCAAAGAATGGGGATTCCAGAACACTTAACTGTGCCTGTGTGGAACTTGTACATAGATCAAGATGCAATTGTGTGAACAGAACAGGGGGTACTGTGGGGTTTAAAGTCAGGAAAGTTGTGCATCAAGGTTGTATCCTTTCATCATACTTATTCAATCCATATGCTGAGCAAATAATCTGAGAACCTGGACTACATGAAGAAGAACGTGGCATCAGGATTGGAGAAAGACTCATTATCAACCTGCTATGTGCAGATGACACAACCTTGCTTGCTGAAAAGTGAAGAGGACTTTTGAAGTATTTACTGATGAAGATCAAAGACTTCAGCCTTCAGTATGGATTATACCTCAACATAAAGAAAACAAAATTCCTCACAACTGGACCAATAAACAACATCATGATAAACGGAGAAAAGATTGAAGTTGTCAAACGATTTCATTTTACTCGGATCCACAACCCACAATCAACGCCCATGGAAGCAGCAGTCAAGAAATCAAAAGACGTATTGCATTGGGCAAATCTGCTGCAAAGACCTCTTTAAAGTGTTGAAAAGCAAAGATGTCACTCTGAGGACTAAGGTTCTCCTGACCCAAGCCATGGTATTTTCATGCGTGCGAAAGCTGGACAATTAATAAGGAGGACCCAAGAAGAATTAACACCTTTGAATTGTGGTGTTGGTGAAGAATATTGCATATACCATGGACTGCCAAAAGGATGAACAGGTCTGTCTTGGAAGAAGTACAACCAGAATGCTCCTTAGAAGCAAAGATGTTGAGACTATGTCTCACATACTTTGGACATGTTGTCAGGAGAGATCAGTCCCTGGAGAAGGACATCACGCTTGGTAAGGTACAGTATCAGTGAAAAAGAGGAAGATTCTCAACGAGATGGATTGACACAGGGGCTGCAATAATGGGCTCAAGCATAACAATGATTGTGAGGATGGCGCAGGACTGGGCAGTGTTTTGTTCTGTTGTTCATAGTGTTGCTATGAGTCTGAACTGACTCGACGCCACCTAACAACGGCAACGTATGCATGCGAAAGCTGGACAATGAATAAGGAAGACCAAAGAAGAATTGATGCCTTTAAATTATGGTGTTGGTGAAGAATACTGAATATACCATGGACTGCCAGAAGAACGAACAAATCTGTATTGGAAGAAGTCCAGCCAAAATGCTCCTTAGAAGGGAGGATGGCGAGACTTTGTCTCTAGTACTTTGGACATGTTATCAGGAGGGACCAGTCCCTGTAGAAGAACATCATGCTTGGTAAAGTAGAGGGTCAGCAAAAAAGAGGTATCCTCAATGAGATGGATTGACACCATGGCTGCAACAATAGGCTCAAACATAGCAAGGTCTGTGAGGATGGAGCAGGACCGGGCAGTGTTTCATCCTGTTGTATATAGGGTCGCTATGAGTTGGAACTGACTTGATGGCACCTAACAACAACCTGAGTATAGACACCTTATGTCCTAGAGAATTTCCTAGCCCTCTCCCTCCAGGGTAATTTCAGATCTGCTGCCCTTCCCTGGCTGGGGGCCCAACTAGGGCAGCTCATTCAAGTCTGAGATAGCATGTCCACAGTCTGAAGTAACCTGTCTCATAACTCCCTGCTCTCATCTTGCAAAGTTGGGTGGATGCTTACTTAATAGTCATTGTATCATGTATTTTAATCTCTAGTCCCAGGATTGTATTTCTATCACTTTAGAATCTAGTCCTAGGATTGTGTGTGTCAGATCCAACAATGCTTGTGCAAAATCTAGAATAGCATTAAAATTGAGTTAGGAGCGGAATGTTTAACACAGTATCTGCTATATAAAATAAAAAAAACAAACCTGCTGCCATTGAGTCCATTCTGACTCATAGGAACCCTATAGGACAGAGTAGAACTGCCCTATAACGTTTCCTAGGCTGTAAATCTTTATGGAAGCAGACTGTCACATCTTTCTCCTGCGGAGCAGCTCCTGGGTTCGAACCACTGCCCTTTCAGTTAGCAGCCAAGCGCTTAACCACTGTGCCAGCAGGGCTCCTTTCTGGCATATAGTAAGTGCTTAATAAGTATTACTACCTCCAGGGGCACAGGCTAGCCATGGTAAAATGCATAGAATACAGAACAATGTAGAGTAACCAGTATGATCTGATGGCCCTCCTGGTTTATCAGGCCCCAGTTTCATTGAGTCCTATTTAGCAACTGTTGCTCCAAATTCTTGTAGGACTTCTAAGGAAATACCTGGAGCTCAGTGATGCACCAGCTTTCCTATCACAATTCATGGCTAGTAACCAGGTGGGCCTTGGTACAGTTTTTTGAGCATCTGGAATTGGACAGAGGTTCTATATTCCCAGGTTCCTTTCAACTTTCCTATGATAGATTGTCTAACTGTGAAATCTTCTCAACCATTGAACCACTTTCTCAGGCACCACAGCAAAAGGCTCTTTGGTCCTCTCTTACACCGTTGTTTCGTGTTCCTGGAAGTTTGAGACTGGCTGAAAAAATTGGAGAGAATGCTTTTGAAATTGTGATTTCTCTCATTCTCCAATCACAATCCCTTTGGAGGTTCCCAGTACTTTGGTCATGTTTAATAACACTCGTTGAAAGAAATGACATACCCACCTACTCATTTATTCCGCACATGAATCTGTTTTTCTCTGCTTTTTCATTTTTCATAGTGCACCTGGTTCTGTGCTGGGCATTGAAAATACAATGATGAACGCGACAAAGTCCTTGCCCCAGTGGGGGAAGACAGACATTAAATAGCCATGTGTAGTGGTGAGTGCTGTGAAGTATATGGGCACAGCACGGTGATAGAAGTGATTGCTTGAGACTGGGTATTGCTCGAGACTGGGTATGACTTCTGACATGGTGGCAGGAAAGACTTCTTAGGGGGTGAAACCTGAAGTGAGATTTGGAGTGTGAGAAGGAGCTAGCCATGTGAAGTTCAGGAGATGAATGTTTTTAGCAGAAGGCACAGCAAATGCAAAGGCTGAAGATAGAACGTGTGTGCCTCCCACCTGACAGACTCCACATTCCTATATGCCACGTTTAAGAAGTCCTTCTATAAGCCCATGTGAGAAGACTGGATGAGAGAAGGCCGGGATATAGCCTCTGGTCACCTGCAAATGTCTGCGGATATAATTGGCAGTTCTTACTGATGGATGTGCTTTAAGTGCTCTATACACAGGCTGGGAACTGGGTGATTTTCTTGAAATTTCCCCCCATAGTCAAATTTTTCAAGAACTAAAAATAACAAATTGGCAATCTACCCACACGTGTTCTTTTGTAGCATCCAAGGACACTACCGTAGCATGATGGATAATATCATGAGCTGTCTCAGTTATTTGATGAGTTGTGTTGTAAAAGTGAACCAGGTTTCATCTTGGTGAAGTACTTAGCAAAGGGAGCATTATTTCTAGTCTATCTAGTTATATTTTTTCTTTGTTTTCAGTTCTGCTTTTCCTTCATGTAGAGGTGAGTACAAACAATATTCTATGTTAGCAAGAATGAGGATCTGTTTGCTTGTTGCTGCCTTACAAAGAGGGAAGGTTGGTGGAAAAGGGGTACTGACATATTTATATTCTCAATCTCGCACACAGGCTAGAAGGAGGAATAGCTATTTATGGGCAGTTATGTGGCTGATGGAAAGAGATGGAGAGCTTGCCCTGCCACAGCCAACTTCTCTCTGACCTCCCACCCCATGAGGTCTCAAAGCATGGTCTTTATCTCTGAATTGTTGAACTTAAACCTGGTATAGTACCCTGGAGGGCTAGACTAGTCCACATGGAGACTCTTATTTGCTTCTTATTGTACTTTATTTCTGCTTAGGCTGTAACAAGGAATGCTCACCATTCCAGCAGAAGTAGGTTTACCACAATGCTAATTAATGCAGCTTGACCTTCAGACCCTTCAGTTGCTTGAGTCCCTTCTAGTCAATACTCACATTCATATCTAATTTTGAATTTGAAATTATGTATTCTTTTTTCTAAGAAGTGATGTCCAAATTACATAAGATTTATGTCACACAAATCTGGTGTCTGGTCCTGCATACAGTGTGGCTGCTGCCTGAAGCCACTGAAGCCCAGTGATTTGAAGACATGTATGCACCTAGGAAAAGTCCCTGGAGGATATCATGCATGGTAAAGTAGAGGATCAGCAAAAAGGAGGAAGACCCTCAATGAGATGGACTGACACAGTGGCTGCAATAATGGGCTCAAACATAGCAACAATTGTGAGGATGGTGCAGGACTGGACAGTGTTTCGTTCTGTTGTGCATAGGTTTATTATGAGTTGGAAGTAACTCAATGGCACCTAACAACAACATAGGTAAAATATTTGTAATGCCAAGGGTCCAGGAAATTCTACCGTAGGATCCTTTAAAAAGCATGACATATAGAAAGTGGAGGTATTTCTTTATTGACACTGGGAGCTTGGAACTAAAGGAGGAAGTTGGTGTCAGTGAACACCTTGTGAGCTTAGTAGATTCTGGTGATCTAGAGGTAGGCAGTGCCCAAATGGGCGACTAACTGCTACAGGTAGGTCCAGGTTCCTATAGCAGAGGAGTATGGTAAGGGTAGTAATTAGCAACATGAGCAGAGTCTTATTTATCTAGTGTTGCTATAACAGAAATACCACAAGTAGGTGGCTTTAACAAACAGACATTTATTTACTCATAGTTTAGGAGGCTAGAAGTCCAAAATCAGGGTGTTGGCTCTGTGGGAAGGCTTTCTCTCTATACCAGTTCTGGAGCAAGATCTTTGTCTGTTTTGAACTTCTGTTCCTGGACAACCTTCACGTGGCTTGGCATCTCTCTAACCCCATGTCTGCTTCCTCACGTACTTGTTATATCTCTTTTATATCTCAAGATAGATTGACTTAAAACACATCCTACACTAATACTATCTCATTAACATAAGAAAGAAAACACATTCCCAAATGGGATTATAACCACAGGTATAGGGGTCAGGATTTACAACACTTTTTTTTTCAGAGGGAGGAGGGGACACAATTCCATACATAATAAGCAGGTACAGTATCTTCTGGATTGAAGGGAAGACTGTGGGCCAACAGCGGCAGTAGTTTAGAGGTTCACACTGAGGAATATCCGTTTGTTGAGTTTGGCCATGAGGCATCATTCCTGTCTGGAGCCCAACAGAGTAGTTGTAGGGGATAATGCTTAAGGCAGAGATGCAGACGATGACTTAACCACATGGAAGACACCACTTGAGGGCTTCTTGAGAAAAGCTAGAGTAGGGAGGAACCTCAGAAGAAGAGGAGGGTTGAGATCCTACAATAGGCATGGAGGTATATCAAGAAAGCTGACTTTAATTATAATTGTCAATATGACATTCTTTTGTCCATATATAAATTTAGACAGGAGGGACATATGAGTTGCATATGTAGAGTCTAGATTGTAGTTTATAATTCTTACTTCTCATTGCACTTTATCTCTGTTCATCCTATGATAAGGATATACTTCTAGTCTGAAACCATTGTGTATGAGTTCACATCATTTAGAAAACAGGAGTATCTAGAGAAGCTTCAAGGTCAGAGACTCTTTTTGGGGGCTAAGGACTGACAGATGACAGAGGCAAGGTGTACTTCCTTGACCAGCTTTGCCAAGTCAGTATCAGGACATGGTCATGAACTTAGAGACAGGTTATAGTATGGCTGTAGGTCTTTTATAGTGGATGTCTATTGTTTTGGCCACGTAGCATCCATTCCTAGTTCCTTCTTGGTCATGACTTTTTTTTCCCACCACTGTGTACTCAGTATAATGTGTGGACTTGAGTCTTCATCCTGTCTATGGTGGTTGGCATATATCTCCGATCTCCAGATATGGACAATCATAGAGCTTTGCATTCCTATGAATATGTGCTAAGTTCAACAATGGGTACATGACCCAGTAAGGGCCAGTGAGCACAACAAAAGTTTTACTGGGGCTGCTGAGACGAAAGTAGGTCATATTTTTTCAAATGCAGATTTTATTTCTTGAAATTTGTAAGGCTTTTCGTATTTTCTATTTCTTCTTAAGTCAGTTTTGGTAATTTGTGATTTTCAATAAATTTTTCCATTGCATTTAAATTATTGAATTTATTGGCATAAAATTAAAGTTCCATTATTATCCTTTTAATGTTTGCAGTACCTATACCCTCTTTTTTTTTTTTCTTGATATTGGAAATTTGTGTTTTCTCTTTTTTTTTTTGGTCAGTCTTGTTAGGGGGTTTATCAATTTTATTAATCTTTTCAAATTTGAACCAACTTTTGACTTTGTCAATTCACCCAATTTTTGTGTATTTTCTACTTCATTGATTTCTGCTCTGATTTTTTAGTATTTCTTGCTAGCTTCTTTGGATTTAATTAGCCTTTTCTTCCCAGCTTTTTAATTTGGAAACAGAATATTGATTTCAAACCTCTTTTTTATTCCCCTAATACAGGCATTTAAAGCTATAAATTTTCCCCGAAGCCCCACTTTAGCTGAATCTTGCAACTTTGATATACTGTTTTCATTATTTTTCAATTCAATATTTTTACAATTCCCTTGTGAATTTTTTTATAATATGCTTTATGTTTTTAGAGCATTTCAGGTTTACAGAAAAATTGTGCAGAAAGTACAGAGAGTTCCCATATACCCCCTCTACATTCTGCCTAATTTAATTTTATTGTGGTCAGGGAACATACTCTTTCAGCTTTCAATCTTTTGAAATTGAGTGAGAATTATTATACGGAGCATATGTTCTATTTTGGTGACTGTTCTTTGTGCATTTGGAAAAATATAGTTTTTGATTGTAGAGTTCTGTTAATATTAATCAGGTTCATTGGTTGATAGTATTTGGAAATTTTTCTATACCTTTACTGGTTTTTTTGTATACTTGTTCTATCAATTATTGAGAGAGGACTGTTAAAATTCCCAACTTTAATTTTGGGTTTGCCTTTTGTGGTTGTTGTTCTGATGGTTTTTGCTTAGTGTGATTTGAAGCTCTGTTAATAGCTACATACACATTTAGGATATATGTCTTCTTGATGAATTGACCCTGTTGTCGTTAAGTGCTGTCGAGTCAATTCTGACTCATAATGACCCCATGTACATACAATAGAACGAAACACTGCCCAGTCCTGCGTCGTCTTCACATCATTGTTATGCTTGAGCCCATTGTTGCAGCCACTGTATCAGTCCATCTCGTTGAGGATGTCCCTCTTTTTCACTGACCCTGTACTTTACCAAACATAATGTCCTTCTCCAGGGACTGGTCCCTCCTAATAACATGTCCAAAATACAAGAGACAGAATCATACTATCACTGCTTTTAAGGAGCATTCTGGCTGTACTTCTTCCAGTATAGATTTGTTCGTTCTTTTGGCAGTCCATGGTATATTCACTATTCTTTGCCAACACCATAATTCAAAGACATCATTTTTTCTTTGAGCTTCCTTATTCATTGTCCAGCTTTCTCATGTATATGAGGTGACTGAAAATACCATGGCTTGGGTCAGGTGCACCTTAGCTCTCAAAGTGACATCTTTGCTTTTGAATACTTAAAGGGGTCTTTTGCAGCAGATTTGCCCAATGCAGTACATCATTTGATTTCTTGACAGCTGCTTCCGTGGGCATTGCTTGTGGATCCAAGTAAAATAAAATCATTGACAACTTCAATCTTTTCTCCATTTATCATGATGTTACTTATTGGTCCAGTTATGAGGATTTTTATTTTCTTTATGTTGAGGTGTAATCCATACTGAAGGCTAAAGTCTTTTTTTTTTTTTTTTGGCTTTAACAAAGAGAAATTTATTCTCTCATAGTTTAGGAGGCTAGAAGTCCGAATTCAGGGTGCCATCTCCAGGGGAAGGCTTTCTCTCTCTGTCAGCTCTGCGGGAAGGTCCTTGTCATTAATCTTCCCTGGTTGAGGAACTTTTGAGTGTAGGAACCCCGGGTCCAAAGGGCTTGCTCTCCTGGCTCTTCTTGCTCGGTGGTAATGAGGTCCCCCTGTCTCTCTGCTTGCTTCTCTCTCTCTCTCTCTTTTGATTGTACTTTAGCTGAAGGTTTACAGAACAAACTAGGTTCTCATTAAACAGTTAGTACACATATTTTTTGTGGCGTTGGTTGCCAACTCCACGACCTGTCAACACTCTCTGAAGGCTGCAGTCTTTGATCTCATCAGTAAGTGCTTCAAGTCCTCTTCACTTTCAGCAAGCAAGGTTGTGTCATCTGCATACTGCAGGTTGATAATGAGTCTTTCTCCAATCCTGATGCCCCGTTCTTCTTCATATAGTCCAGCTTCTCAGATTATTTGCTCAGCTTACAGTTTGAATTATTATGGTGAAAGGATACAATCCTGACACACAGCTTTCCTGACTTTAAACCACTCAGCATCCCAGCATCCCCTTTTTCTGTTCTACTGCCTCTTGGTCTATGCACAGGTTCTGCAAGAGTACAATTAAGTGTTCTGGAATTTCTATTCTTCAAAATGATATCCATAATTTTTTATGATCCACACAGTCAAATGCCTTTGCATAGTCAATAAAACGCAGATAAACAACTTTCTGGTATTCTCTGCTTTCAGCTAAGATCCATCTGACATCAGCAATGATATCCCTCATTCCACGTCCGCTTCTGAATCCAGCTTGAATTTCTGGCAGTTCCTGTCAATGTAGTGCTGTAACCGTTTCTGAATGATCTTCAGGAAAATTTTACTTGTGTGATATTAATGATATTGTTTGATAATTTCCGCATTCTGTTTAATCACCTTTCTTTGGAATGGGCACAAATACAGATCTCTTCCAATTGGTTGACCAGGTAGCTGTCTTCCAAATTTTTTGGCATAGATGAGTGAGTACTTCCAATGCTGCTTCCCTGTGTTGAAACATCTCAATTGGTATTCCATCAATTCCTGGAGCCTTGTTTTTCGCCAGTGCCTTCCGTGCAGCTTGGACTTCTTCCTTCAGTACCATCCAATTTTGATCATATGCTGCCTCCTGAAATGGTTGAACATTGACCAGCTCTTTTTGGTATAGTGACTTTGTGTATTCCTTCCATCTTCTTTTGATGTTTCCTGCATTGTTCAATATTTTCCCTGTAGAATCCCTCAATATTGCAACTTGAGGCTTGAATTTTTCTTCAGTTCTTTCGGCTTGAGAAATGCCAAGCATGTTCTTCCCTTTTGGTTTTCTAACTCCAGATCTTTGCACATTTCATTATAATACTTTACTTTGTCTTCTCGAGCCACTTTTTAAAATCTTCTGTTCAACTTTCATAGTCTCTTCTAACATCCATTTTTGTCTTTTTTTTCTTTCCTGTCTGTTTAATGACCTTTTGCTTTCTTCATGTATAATGTGCTTGGTGTCATTCCGCAACTCATCTGGTCTTTGATCATTAGTGTTCAATGCATTAATCTATTCTTGAGATCCCAATTCAGGTGGGATATACTCAAGGTCATACTTTGGCTGTTGTGAACTTGCTCTAATTTTCTTCGGCTTCAAGTTCAACTTGCACATGAGTAATTGATGGTCTGTTCTGTCGGCAGCCCCTAGTCTTCTTTTGACTGATGATATTGAGCTTCTCCTTCGTCTCTTCCCACACATGTAGTCAATTTAATTTCTGTGTATTCCATCTGGAGAGGTACACATGTATAGTCACCATTTATGTTGTTGAAAAAAACGTATTTGGAATGAAGAAATCCTTGGTCTTGCAAAATTCTATCATGCAATCTCTTGCTTCGTTTCTATTACCAAGGCCATATTTTCCAACTGCTGTTCCTTCTTTGTTTCCAACTTTTGCATTCCAATCACCAGTAGTTATCAATGCATCTTTATTGCATATTTGATCAATTTCAGACTGCAGAAGTTCGTAAAAATCTTCAATTTCTTCATCTTTGTCCTTAGTGATTGGTGTGTAAATTTGAATAATAATGGTATTAACTGCTCTTTCTTGTAGGTGTATAGATATTATCCTATCACTGACAGCATTGTACTTCACAGGCTAGATCTTGAAATGTTCTTTTTGACGATGACTGCAACGCCATTCCTAATTGACCCTGTTATCATTATGAAATATCCCTCTTTATTTCTGGTAATATTTTAATTATTTCAATATTTAATATTATTTCTGGTAAGTCTACTTTGTTTGTTACTTACTTAAATATTCCATGTTAATTCTACATTTAGTGTTTGCTTGGTGTTATCTTTTCCCATCCTTTTAATTTTGACCTATTTGTACCCACCTGTTAAGTGTGCCTTTTACAGTATATAGTTGGGTTTTGCTTTTTTTAATCCAATCTGATAATCTCTGCCTTTTAATGAGTGTTTAGTCCATTTACATTAAAAAAATTTGTTTTATTTTTGTTGTTGCTGTTGAAAATACACACAGCAGAACATACACCATTCTTCAAGTCGTGTAACCATTGTCATCTTCTTTTTCCAAATTGCTCCTCTGCCATTAACATAAACTCACTGCCCCCTGGGTTTCCTATCTAATCTTTCAAGTTGCTATTGTCAGTTTGATCCTGTTGTAGGTAGTTCTTAAATTATCAATATGGTTACCATCTTGCTATTTGTTTTCTACTTGTTCTATCTGTTTTTTTGATTTACTTTGTTTTTCATTCTTGCCAACTTTTGTCTTAATTGAGAATTTTTTTTAGTATCTTACTTTATCTCCTCTGTTGATTTTTGGCATTTATTTATTTATTTTTAGTGCTGTAGGGATACAATATGAATTCTTAACTTATCAGGCTTATCCTGAGTTAATAATATACCACTTCATGCATAAATGAACTTTACACACTATACTTCCTGCACTATTCACTGTACTACTGCGTTATATTGCACTATTTTGTATTCCTTCCAGCAATGAATGAGTCCTTTTTGCTCCACATCCTTGACAGCATTTGGAGTTTTCAGTATTTTAGATTTTAGCCATTCTAATAGTTGTGTAGTGGTATCTCATTGTTGCTTTAATTTGCAATTCCCTAATGATATATGATATTCAGCGTCTTTTTCATATGCTAATTTTCCATTTGTATATCTTCTGTGGTGAGGTGACTGTTCAGATCTTTTGGCTATTTTGTAATTGGATTGTTTGTTTTCTTGTTGTTGAGTTTTAAGAGTTCTTTATGTATTTTGGATACAATTCTTTATCAGGTGTGTGTTTTGCAAATATATTCTCCCAGTATGTAGTTTATCTTTTCATTCTCTTAGGACAAATTCATTTTTAATGGCTATTTTTTCTATCTATATACATTTTCAAAGTAGCATAAGATACTTATCACGTAGTATTTTTGAGGGTGTCTCACATACTTTGGACGTGTTATAAGGAGGGATTAATCCCTGGAGAAGAACATCATGCTTGGTAAAGTAGAGAGTCAGCAAAAAATAGGAAACCCTCAATGAGATGAACTGACATAGTGGCTGCAACAATGGGATCAAACAAAGCAACGATTGTGAGGATGGTGCAGGACTGGGCAGAGTTTCATTCTGTTGTACATAGGGTTGCTATGAGTTGCAGCAAAGTTGGTGGCACCTGACAACAACAACATATACACTTAGTGTATATTAAAAAAAAAAAAGAATTCCCATTGGGTTGACTCCAACTCATAGCGACCCTATAAGACAGAGTAGAACTGCCCCATAGGGTTTCCAAGGAGCAGCTGGTGGACTCGAACTGCTTACCTTTTGGGTAACAGCTGATCTCTTAATCACTGTGCCACTAGGGCTCTCTAGTGTATATTTATTAAACCAAAAAAATCCACAATACACTCATCAAAATTAGGAAATTAACATTGATATGATACTAACATATAATTCACGAATCTTATTACTATTTCACCAGTTTTCACAATAATGTCCTTTACAGGTTGAGAATCCTCACCAGAGTTACACATTGCATTCAGTCTTCATTTCTTTCTAGTTTACTTCAACTTGGAACAGTTACTCAGGTTTTCCTTTTGTTTCAAGACCTTGATACCCTTGAAGCGTACAAGTCAGTTACTTTTTAGGATGTCCTACAATTTGGGTTTGTCTGACATTTCCTCGTGATTAGATTTACATAATGCATTTTTCCACCTTCAGGAATACCATAGAAGTGGTGACAGGATACACATGATATTCTGTTACTGGTGATGTGAACTTTTTTCACATGGTTAAGATGCTATTTGCCAGATATTTTCACTGTAAAATTATTTAATAAGTGCTTTATAGGGTAATAACATTGACACGTTGTAAATATCCTGTTCCTCATCAAATTTTCAACCACTGGTTCTAACATTCATTGATGATTCTTGCCTGAATTGATTATTATTGTGATGGCTGTCAAATAATTCTAGCATTCCTTCCATGTTAGAGTTCTAAAATTTGAAGCACTTGACTCATTTCAGAAGGATTGACCCAGGTCTGAGCCCCGACTCTATCTTAAATTTGCTTATTTCCCTTGCAACAGTCAAACCCTTCGACAGGCTGAAGTACATAACAAAGGATTTTCCCTGCAACTGTCAAACCCTTAGACAGACTTAAGTATATAACAAAGGAAATATTTTTGTCTGTAGTTAAACTAAAAATATGGAAAAAACGTTCCTAAAGGAGGGTCTTGACGTAAGACCCTTATCAGAAATTCCCTCAGCAGCCTTCAGAAAATGTTTTAAGATAATTACCTTATGACCACCCTGTCAAACCCCCTTAGTCACATATACTAACCAATCCAAACAGCTTACATTTGTAAAGCTCCCCCGCCCCCTCCCCCCACTTTGAGTTGTCCTACCTCTGGTTTCCCTGATCTTTCAACTTCCAGTCAGAACGTTGTACCTTTAGTTCTTGACTTCATCTCCTAAATATGCTTCTGTTACTCCACCATTTTGCAGTGTTTGATTTCACTTCGTGAGATCAAACGTGTCCCTGGTTTGAACTGTTTTGAATCTTCAGCAAATCTCTGCTTTTATTTTAACCCAGTATGCGTTCTTACTCATTGACACTTCTAATCCATCATCCATCTAATTCCATCATTCCTTCTATTCTGTATTTATTAGTTAGAAATCTTCTATAAGGTAGAATTTTCTCTTTACTCCATTTATATATATATATATATATTCATGGATTCCCATTTTATTATTCTATTTGTTATAATCCAATACTAAAGTTATTTAAATATTCAGTTTGTACCAGATTTGGCCAATGGGAGTCCCCTTCAGTTTGACTTCTGTGTACTTTTGACGTGTCCCTATCATTCTTTGAAAACTTTTTTACATCTGATAATAAGACATTCCATGTTTATGTTGTACTTTCCTTGTCCCAGCCCTAGAATCAGCCATGTATCCACGGACTCCTAGTTCCTTTTAGTGGAGAACAGTATTTAAAAACCAAGATCTGCAATACTGGGTCATCAATTGTAACAAATGTACCACACTAATGCAAGATGTTAATAATAGGAGAAACTGAGTACAGGGGAGAGATGGGCTGTATGGGAACTCTACTTCCTGCACAGTTTTTTTCTGTAAGCCTAAAACTGCTCTAAAAAATAAAGTTCGTAAAAAATAAAACAAGATCTGGGTGCCAGGTGAGCTCATTGCTACTGGGGTATTATTGCTTCTAGGCCCTCTCAGTAGTCAGAGAACTAGAAAATGGATGTATATGTATATGTTCACACACACATGCACATACAGCTATTTCTATATTTTTTCTATCCATATATATTAAAACTATTAGTTTATAGACATACCTACAATTACAATCTGATATCATATGGCTTATTCTGGCCTTCCTTTCCATACTGAAGACAGTGAGAATTTTGTTTCCATTATCCTTAATATGCTTATTTTCTCAGTTCCTTGTATGTAATCAATCTCCAGATCACGTGTGCTATCTCCTCATCCCTGTGCTGTTGACTCATGAATGTCTACACCAGCTGAGAATCACCCCACCACACACATACCTATTGGGTGTTCCCTATTAAGAGGCCTCGGTAGTGCTGAGGTTAAGAGCTACCCCTCCCCTGGCCCTGGTTGCTCACTGATCTAGAGTTCCCTACTGGCCCAGTGTGCTACTTACACAGCCTCCACTGGATGAAAGTTCTTCCCCAGCTGTGGTTACATGCAAGCCAGAAGTTCCCCCCAGCTCCAGTGGCGTGTTCGCCAAGAGTTGAGATTACTCACCACTGTCCACCACCTGGGAGCCCTGGTAGCACAGTGGTTAAAGCACTTGGCTGCCAACCGAAAGATCTGTGGTTCAAACCCACCTACAGCTCTGCAGGAAAAAGATGTGGCAGTCTGCTTCTGTAAAGATTATAGCCTTGGAAACCCTATGGGGCAGTTCTACCCTGTCCTATAGGGTCACTGTGAGTTGGAATCGACTCAATGGCAACAGGTTTGGTTTACAAGTTTATCCACCACTTACATGTGCTAGCCGAGCATTCTTCCATGGTCTTCGTGGTTCACTGGTCAAGAATAACCATTAGCCCCAGCAAGGTGCCAACTCATGCTGCCTGAGCCCTAGACAGAAGTATAGTAACTGAAACTGATCAGTAAGTTAGGGGATCATGCCCAAGTTGTTGCTAGAGGATTGTTTATTGAGCAGGGAAGGGAGAGTCAACAAATTATGGTTGAAGGTAATTACAACAGAGAAATAAAATTTAATGTTGTAATCTTGTGCTGGTCATTTGCTTGTTTGCTCTCACATCTGTTCCTCATTCTTCCCCTGCTCTCTATTAAAGGCAATTACATATCCCAAGCTGCCTTGCCATTTGACTTCTAGCTAGGTTTGTCCAGTGGGAGGCACTGGTTAGAGATTAGAGAGCAAGAGTAAGAAGTGAGAGTAATTTCTCCTTTTCCCTCTGCCTTGGGTAGTGTCTCCCTCACTGGCTATGTCTCCTCCATGACTCTAGCTTCTGGCTAACAGACTTGCCATGGTTCTAGATTCTGCCAGGCTCCTAGGTCCCAGTAATACCACCTTTCCCTTTTTCCTTCCAGCCCAAGAATGGTAGTTTCCTGCTATTTCTAATTTCTGGATTTCCTCCTTTTTGGTTCTCAATTCTTCCATTATTCGTGTAATCAATTCCCTGAATTAAATTCCTTCCACTTTGAACACCTAGAGTGCTTTATGGTTTCCTAACTTGACGCTGAAAATAGCCCAAAAAAATTGACTGTCTTTAATAAACTTGTTACATGAGCCTGGAGCTGTTATAGTCAGCATTTTCCCGCTTGGAGAAAGTCTGTTTGAAAATGGAACGAACACAAAGGAAATGGAACCAAAAGACATTAAAAAAAAAGTAGATCCTGGTGACTTTGAATGAGCCTTTGATCAACCATCACCTGAAGCCAGGATGACTTCTGGGCTTTTCAGTTGCTGAACCAATAAATTCGTTTTTTGTTTCAGTACTAATTGTTACATCTTTGTTTAGGTGTGTTGACTATAAAATTAATTACAAAATTATAGGCAATTTACTGATCCATGCAGGTAACTCATGTTCCATTTGAAAGTCACATTTCCCAATACAGCAGACATCACTGATATGATTTACTTATTTGTATTCTTAAAAGAGGACATTTTATTACAGCCTCTCCCTTTTATGGGTCTTTCTATCTGTTAGTGTGTGATTCCCCTTTTCTTTTCTGAGCTGCCACGTTCTGACAGGGTCTCATACAGTCACTACATCAGTGGAAGGGACAAAATAAAAAATTTATGTCATCCACATGGCAGACCTGAAAAACTAGCCTCTCATTTAAATATTGCAAAAAAATTGAGTTATATGCTATACAAGTGACAGGAGAATGGGGCTCTTAATCTATGTGAAAGGAAATTGGATTCAAGTTGTTTTATCTCTTGCAAATGTTCAACATTATTTTTGTCAGCTAGTAGTTAAGTTGAAGAGAGACATCTTTCTCAGAATAGAAACATGAAATAATAATGTCCTGCAGCATCATCTCATCGTGTTAAGCCAAGAGATGGATGATACCCTGATGTGAAAAGATGCAAATGATACTGAGTTTTGAAATATTTGTTGGGAGTGGAAGAGAGGCTGAAGTTTTGTTCTAAAGTATACTGTTTCTGCATGAAAAAGATAAAGAATGCCAGAGAATCTTTGTTAAAAAGAAACAGGGTTCCAAACCTATATTGGTTCCAGATTTACTTTGGACAAGAATTTAGTGAAGATCTGGATTAAAAAATGCCTGCACAAAGTCGTCAGTAGTATGGGTTAGAACCTCCAGTGGCCTTGGTGGCCACAGTTCAGGGTGTGTTACTTAGGCTTGCTCTGATCTTACTGATGACGTGAGGGATATAAGGCTTCCTAGGGTGAGTTGATGATGGATGAAGGTCTTTGGCCTTCCTCACCCTCTTTAGTAAGTGCACTGGCTTCTTGCACTTGGCATATGTCTATTTATCACCCTCTGTGGTTTTCAGTTCTCTTACCTGATCCATTTAATGGCTTCTGTCTACAGCTTCAGGCCTACCCAGTTTCTGAGTCAATCCAGACAAGTCCAGAAGGTATCTTAGAAGCCTCAGACCATTGACCTCTATGACTAGATGTGCTGCTTGAGATATGCTCGCTGGTGACTGGAGGAAATTTCAGGCACCCCTGAGCTTTGTACTGGTAGTTTCCCCCTAAAGACTGGATTGCTGTCTTAATTTTCCCATCTAGCAATGTATAAACTGGGCCAGGAATCCCAATCAATTTGGCTGGGGCCCTGATCCCCAGGGGAAACAGATGAATTCTACTCACTGTAACAGCTCCCATACTGTTTTTGAGGGCTTATTATATGCTGGCTACTCTATATAAATTATCTTTTGTCTTAGATTAGGTTCCCTCGAAAGCAGAACTCTAGGTAGGGAATAAACTGTTGATAATTTATTTGCAAAGTACAAACCCAGGGCAGCAACAGTGAAGAAAAAGTAAAGTGAGGCTAGAGAAGGTGTGTAGCAATGCAAAGTTACTTCACCGATTAGTGCTTCGAGATGAGCCACAGAGAGATACCGGCAGGTCACTCGGCAGTTATGTTTGCAAGACTGTGTGGGGCTTTTCTGGAAACGCTCTAGAGAGAAACCATGCCTCAGAGTAGTTGATTGGAAAGAGGAAGGCATGACAATTTATTTTCCTCTCCTTTTTTCCATCAGTCAAGTATGTTGAATAGAGAGTTAATTTCCTTGTACTTCAGATTCCATGCCTTGTGGTATTATGTTTCATTCAAATCTGGAAATGGCAGGAAGAATGAGCAACTCTAAGCATATGGCTAGTTGGCCCAATTGTGCAGAGGTAGCCAAGGAGAAGTCTCTCCAAGGGCAGGTGACTGGTTGGTCCCTAGTGACACAGCATGACTTGATAGGCAAACAGACAGGGTAGCTAAAGAGGTGCATGCGATTTGTGTTTGATGTATCGCCGTATAATTCACAACCTCCCTGAGAGGTGAGTATTAGATTCTCACTTTACAGCTGAGGAAACGGGCTAACTTGCTCAAGATCTCATAGCTAGTGAGCAGTCAAGTCTGATTTTGAATCCAAATCAGTTTATTTTCAAATGCTAAGTTCTGTTCATGCTACCCAGATTCTCTTGTGTGTTTTAATGTAAACTAAAAACAAATAAACAAACAACAATCAATAAACAACTTATAAATGTAATACATAATTATGTGGAAAATACTGAAAATATAAAGTACAAAAATAATCGCCTATAATCTGTAGACCTAGAAATAATCATTAAAAAATCTTTTTTAGCATATAATCTTTTAGTTTTTCTATAATATATTTTGCATAGTCGAAAGGATAATACAAATATTATAGCTCTTGTCATTGAGCAATATATCAAAAGTATTATCCTATGACAATATAAACTTTTATGGTTTTATAAAAGCACCTGGATATAGTGTAACATACTTGGGAAGGAGCGGGTCTATGATCCATTCTCTACCTTTACTGAGGAGAGGAGGGGTGTTCCTAGATAAGAATGATGGCAGGTAAACTGGTCTAATCTTGTAAACACACTTAATGACAGACCTCCTGACAAACTAAATGGTTTTTGCTAATAGGAGAGTCCTTATCCATGGAATGCTTTTAGCAGAATGTACTTCTGTGTCTAGGATTTCTTAGGTAAACAAATCTGGAATCTACAAATTTATGGGGCATGGCTCTCTGGAAAATGTCATTTAAGTCATGTAAATATCAGTATAAAATGGAGATGTTTTGGATACTTCATGAACTAAGCAGCTCCTTCTGGGTAAGAAGGTAGCTGCATACCTTTCTTAGAGACCTCATCTGTTATTCTGGGCCAGAGCTACTGATGTAGGAAGAAAAAGACCCAGAGAGCTGTGCTAGGGGTACTGGACCCCTCTCTGCTTTACGTGTGCCTCTTGATTACTTGCATCCTTGAAATTACTAGCAAAGCTCAGTACTGGGAAAAATCTCTGATTTGTGTTTTATTTGACAATCTGATTTTGTTGTATATAGTGTTATCTCAATACGTAATA
Organism: Trichechus manatus latirostris; assembly: GCF_000243295.1. Classification (NCBI taxonomy): domain Eukaryota; kingdom Metazoa; phylum Chordata; class Mammalia; order Sirenia; family Trichechidae; genus Trichechus; species Trichechus manatus. The sequence continues at coordinate 21,378,298 of NW_004443965.1, forward strand.
ATTTCCTCATGGGTGACATTTTATTTAATTGTATAACAATATTTTGTAACTTTAAATATTACTGTGATACATAACTATAGTAGGCTGGTGGTAGTAGTAGTAGTAACGTTAGCAGAACCTGTCTAACTGCAGGGGAGATAATGCGAATCAAGATCAGCCCAAGGCTGACCCTTATGAGGTGGAGTTCAGACATACCTCCACTCTCCAAACTTTTCACCAATTCTTACACCAGCCGTACCTCCTACTGCACTCTCTACTTCTCTGCTGGGTTCGATAATCCACTGCAATGGCCACACAGAACTCACAGACCATACATACAGTTAAGTGGTTTATTAAGGAACAGGGTATAACTTGGGATCAGGATCAATAGGCTACAACTTGGGATCAGGATCAGGAAGCATGTAGGCAAAGTCTGTCTTCGTCAATGCAGGACAGCTCTCTCAGCTCCTTTCAGCCCCCTGAGGACAGGCTCCTCTCAGCTCCCTCAGGACAGTCTCCTCTTGGCTCTGCCACCTATCACCATCAGCTCTGCCACTGGGCCCCTTCTAGGCCTGTCACTGTCTTCACTGTTACAGCGCTTGACCTGTGTACAGCTCTTTTAGGAGGTTGCTTGCCACCTCTCTCCCTCTGCTTCTTCTTTCTTCCTTCTGCTTCTTCCTGCTGCTTCTCTTCCTTCTTTTTGTTTCCAAGAAACTTCTGCGGGGCTGGCTGCTTAAATACACAAACCCCTTGTCAATTTCAAGGCATGGCACACCCACCAGGGCTGGGAACTGACCAAGCTCCTTTCAGTAGGCCACAGATACTTCATTGGCATAGTAGATTACATTCACCTCATTTGCATAGTCTATTGACCAATCCTTGCAAGATGCTTACCAATCACAGGGCATGTGGCAGCCCAAGACCAGATAAAAAGTATCAGACCAAGTTGTTTACAGCCTACCCAGGAAATGTAACAACCCTCTGGGGTAGAAAACTAGGGCAAACACAACTCCTCAGGGCTTAGGGGAAAAATCTCTCAAGCAGGTTTTCCAAAGAATCAAGGCAAAAGGCCACATAAAGGAATTCATTTCGCCACAACTCTGACCAAATCGTTGTCTATGTTTGATAATAGATATTGTTTATAATTTATACATTATAAACACTTATAATGTATAAATACATGAATATATATTTACATAGCAAGAAGTGCTTGCTATTCTATCCTTTTTAATAGCCGCAAGAAGAAAACTTCTGCAAGAATATACTGCCATACTTCCTGTTCCTGCTACTGCAAGTGGAAGCAGAGGGATCAAGGGAAAAGGAGAAACAGAAGGAAGAATTTGAAGCAAAGGAAAATCCTTTTACCATTATTTGTTATCAGACCCTTCTGCATGCTTGGGATCTTTTTCACTCCAGCATCATCATTCCCTTCCCTAATCCCTCCATTCCTGGTTCTTGCCCTGTTGTGTTGTTATTGTTAGGTGCCATCGAGTCGGTTCCAGCTCATAGTGAACCTATGTACGACAGAATGAAACCCTGCCTGGTCCTGCGCCATCCTCACAATTGTTGCTGTTTGAACACTTTGTTGCAGCCACTGTGTCAATCCATCTCTTAGAGGGTCTTCCTCCTTTTCACTGACCCTCTGCTTTACCAAGCATGATGTCATTCTCCAGGGACTGGTTCCTCCTGATAACATGTCCAAAGTACAGGAGACAAAGTATTGCTATCCTCACTTCCAAGGAGCATTTTGGCTGTACTTCTTCCAAGACAGATTTGTTCATTCTTCTGGCAGTCCGTGGTATATTCAATATTCTTCACCAATACCTTAATTCAAATGCATCAATTCTTCTTCAGTCTTCCTTATTCATTGTCCAACTTTCGCATGCATATGAGGTGGTTGAAAATACCATGGCTTGGGTCAGGTGCACCTTAGTCCCCAAAGTGACATCTTTGCTTTTGAACACTTTAAAGAGGTCTTTTGCAGGAGATTTGCCCAAGAAGACCCCATTCCAGCACCAGACTCCTGGCCTCATTCCTTCATCCTTTTTTCTTATACCCTCTTTCTTCTTGGTCACTTTCTTGCCTAGTGCGTTGTGGTGAGAAGGACAGACGGGAAAAAGGGGCATACCTCACTTAGGTGGTGCCTTTGAGTGTGCTCTAGGTAGTTCCTGCCTCAGACACGCTTTGTGTGATAGGGATCCAAATGCTGTGTGTCTCAAGAGGTATATATGTGAGTTCTCTGGGAGTCCTTCAAGGGCTTTCTTCTTCCCAGATGCTCTGGCAAGACCTCTTCTGCCTTCAGCTCAGCTCCTACCCAGGTCGTTTACTCCACAGCCTCTTGTTGCTGGAATCCTTTTGCCTGGTGGACTGCCCCCTTAGTCAGAATACTGCTTAAAGTGCTCAATCTGGCTACCTCATGTGCATTTGACCCCCCAGGACACTCCTGTACTTTGTCACTTAAATATCTGGAGTACAGGTTTCTCCACCATACCTTCACTCTTTATTTTGGTTTTTTCCTCCAGATCTCTTTTTCTCAACCTCAGTTAGGCACAGAGTGGAAGATCAGTAAGAGTGCAACATAAGGAGATGCCCAAAGGGGAGCAAGAGACTCATCTCTGATTTTTTCAGGCACTGAAAATTTCTACCAGTGATTCTCTTACATATTCCCCTCACTTGGCTTATTGTGGGAGAGGTGTTGAGGAGGAAAAGCATAGTGAGATCCTCCTAGCTGATCTCCATAATCGTCTTTGAATTCTTAGTCTCCTGATGTGTGGCTGGGACAGGGCTCAGGATGGAGAGGATAGCAAGCTCAGAAGTACTGTCTCCCTGGTAGGTTCTGGAGGGATGTGTCCAGGGTTCCTTGATACCTTTCTTTAGAATGTGGGAGTCCTATTTTCAATTTGGGGGCTTAATTTCCAATTCTGAGACAACAGGAAAAATCCCATTGAATATCTACTCCATAAAGAACTCAGGAATGAATGGAGAAGGTGTGGGAAAAGAGCTTGGTGTAGACCTGGAGTTATTTTGATGGAGATTTAAGTGTCAAAATTATAGTTACAGAATGAAATGTAAATGCCTTAAATCTTGAAAACATAAAAATAATGGCCAACCAATGTTGGGAGTTGGAGGGAGGAAATGTGGAAGGAATTAAAAATGTCATTTTTTTCATCTTTCAAGGCGAGGAGTGAATAGATATTGTTTAAAATTGAATTGTTGAGTGAAATCTGTCAGTCACAAAAGGACAAATACTGTATGATCCCACTTATACGAAATAGGCAAATGTATAGAGACCAAAGTTTATTAGTGGTTACTAGGGATGCAAAGAAGTGGAAAAGGATGAGTCTTTACTTAGAGGGTATTGAATTTTTGTTATTGGTGGTAGAATAATTTGGAAGCTGATAGTGGTGATAGTTGCACAACATGATGAATATAGTCAATGTCACTGAATTGTACATATAAAAAATGTTGAATTGGCAAATGTATTGTTATATATATTTTTTTACCACAGTAACAGTAAAAAAAAATTGTATAGTTAAAAATTATGATTTCAACTTCTTAGTGGATCTTAACCAAGATCAATCAACTCCCCCCTCTCCCCGAGTACATTTGACCATGTCTGGAGACATTTTGCTGCTAAACATCCTACAGTGCCCTACAACAAAGAGGCATGGTTTAAAAATTGAAATCATTTGTTGAAGAGGAACCTTTTTCTGAAGTTTAACAACTTATTCAATATTACTACAGCTTTTCTTTTGTTGTTGTTGTTAAAGAGAAGTAAAATGATATTGAATACTTTTTAAAATATAGCTCTTAGAGTTTGACCCTAATTTTTAAAAATTATTCCTCTTTTTTCTATCTACATATATACATACAGAGACGTCTGGAGTGGTGTTCCCAGAATGATGATGGATATTTCTGGGTAATAGAATTCAGAGTGATTTTTTTTCTTTGATTTTTTTTTTTCTCATTGCTTAAACTTTATTTTTATCATGACAAACATACTGTTCACAAAAGCAATGAATTTACTCTCCTTTCATACATGGCAGCAATGGGTTTGGTTTACTGGGGTTCATACAAGAAAAAAAACAGAAACAACAACAGAACAACAAGCAACAGAAACAACAACAAAACCCTTTTAGTGGATCTTCATGTGGTTCAGGACAAAAGTCCAACTTATCTCCTCTGAGCCCTTGTCCATACTAATATAAAAAGGATGCAAATATCGGCAAATGAGGCCAAAAACACACATCTCTGCATGGTTGAAGGCTGTCTTGGAGGTTGCCTACAGCATTATCTTCGAGGACTGAAAGGGGCAGCTCAGTCCTCTGTTGTTGTGGTTGTATGCCATCAAGTCGATTTTGACACACAGTGACCTTGTAGGGAAGAGAAGAACTGCCCTGTAGGGTTTCCTAGGCTGTAATCTTCACAAGAGCAGATCACCAGGTCTTTTCTCCCTCTGAGGGGCTGGGTGAGTAGGAACTACTGACCTTTGGGTTAGCAGCTGAGGGCTTAACCATTGTGCCACCAGTGCTCCTCAGTCCTATATCATTACCCACTTTATTCTTGTTCATGTCCGTTTTCAAGCATGAGAAACACACATCAAAAAACAATGCCTCTGCCCTGGACACCTTTTAGCTCAGTAATGAAGTCACTCCCGAGGTTCACCGTTCAGCCAAAGATTAAACAGCTCCATAAAACAAAACGAGACTAATGGGGTGCAACAGTCCGGCGACAAGTGCTAGAAAGCAGGAGGGGACAGGAAAGATGGTAATAGGGAACCCAAGGTTGAGAAGGGACAGTGTTGACATGCTGTGGAGTTGTTAACCATTGTCATAAAACAGTATGTGTACTGTTTAATGAGAAACTATTTGTTCTATAAACCTTCATCTAAAGTACAATAAAAAATATGAATATGGAAAAAAAAAAACCAATGCCTCTGTATATAACTGTTCATTGCAGCACTATTCACAATAGCCAAAAGGTGGAAAAAACCTAAATGTCCATCAACAGATGAATGGATAAACAAAACGTGGAGTACACATACAATGGAATATTATTCAGCCATAAACAGATATGAAGTCCTGATACATGCTTAGACATAGATGAAACTTGAAAACATGCTGAGTGAAATCAATCAGCCACAAAAGGACAAATATTGTATGATCCCACTTATGTGAAATAGGCAAATATATAGAAACCAATGTTTATCAGTGGTTACAAGTGGAGGGAGCATGAGGAACAATTGCTTAAGGGACACTAAGTTTCTGTTAATGTCAGTGGAATAATTTGGAAAGGATAGTGGTGATGGTTGCACAAAATGATGAATGTAATCAATGTCACTGAATTATACATGTAAAAATTGTTAAATTGGCAAATGTTTTGTTATAGATATTTTCACCACAATAAAAAATGTCTCTGTCTTGTTGTTAGATGCTGTCTCGAGGTGGTTCCTACTCATACAGAACCTATGTACAACAGAAAGAAACAATGCCTGGTCCTAACCCATCCTCACAATCCTTGCTATGTTTGAGCCCATTGTTGCAGCCGCTGTGTCAATCCATCTCATTGAGGGTCTTCCTCTTTTTCACTGACCCTCTACTTTACCAAGCATGATGTCCTTCTCCAGGGACTGGTCCCTCCTGAT
>NW_004443965.1:21384020-21400150 GCF_000243295.1 Trichechus manatus latirostris
AGGGACTGGTCCCTCCTGATAACATGTCCAAAGTATGTGAGAGAACGTCTTCCTATCGTCGCTTCCAAGGAGCACTCTGGCTGTATTTCTTCCAAGTAAGACTTGTTTGTTCTTCTGGCAGTCTATGGTATATTCAATATTCTTCGCCAACACCGTAATTCAAATGCATCGATTCTTCTTTCTTATTCATTATACAGCTTTCATAAGCATATGAGGCAATTGAAAATAGCATGGTTAGGGTCAGGTGCATCTTAATCCTCAAAGTGACATCCTTGCTTTTCAACACTTTAAAGAGGTCTTTTGCAGCATATTTGTCCAATGCAATACAATGTTTGATTTCGTGACTTCTGCTTCCCTGGGCATTGATTGTGGATCCAAGTAAAATGAAATCCTTGACAACGTCAATATTTTCTCCACTTATCATGATACTGCTTATTGGTAGTTATGAGGATTTTTTGTTTTCTTTATGTTGAGGTGTAATCCATACTGAAAGCTGTGGTCTTTGATCTTCATCAGTAAGTGCTTCAAGTCCTCTTCACTTTCAGCAAGCAAGGCTGTGTCGTCTGCATGATGCAGAGTGTTAATGAGTCTTCCTCCAATCCTGATGCCATGTTCTTCTTCATTTAGTCCAGTTCCTCAGTTTATTTGCTCAGCATACAGATTGAATAAATATGGTGAAAGGATGCAACTCTGACGCACACCTTTCCTGACTTTAAACCACTCAGCATCCCCTTGTTCTGTTCGAATGACTGCCTCTTGGTCTATGTACAGGTTACTCATAAGCACATTCTTTGCAATGTTATCCATAATTTGTTATGATCTGCAGAGTCGAATATCTTTGCATAGTCAATAAAACACAGGTAAACATCTTTCTGGTATTCTTTGCTTTTAGCTAAGATCCATCTGACATCAGCAATAATATCCCTTGTTACACTACCTGTTCTGAACCTGGCTTGAATTTCTGGCAGTTCCCTGTCAATATACTGCGGCAACTGCTTTTGAATGATCTTCAGTAAAATTTTAATTTCCACATTCTATTGGATCACATTTCTTTGGAATGGGCACAAATATGGATCTCTTCCAGCTGGCCAGGTGGCTGTCTTCCAAATTTCTTGGCATAGACGGGTGACCACCTCCAGTGCAGCATCCATTTGTTAAAACATCGCCATTGGTATTCCGTCAATTCCTGGAGCGTTGTGTTTTGCCATTGCCTTCAGTGCAGCTTGGACTTGTTCCTTCAATTCCATTGGATCCAGATCATATGCTACCTCCTAAAATGGTTGAATGTCAACCAATTCTTTTTGGTATAGTGACCCTGTGCATTCCTTCCATCTTCTTTTGATGCTTCCTGTGTCGCTTAATATTTTGCCCATCAACCAAACCTGTTGCCGTTGAGTGTATTCTGACTCATAGCGACCCTACAGGACAGAGAGGAACTGCCCCATAGGGTTTCCAAGGAACGGCTGGTGGATTCGAACTGTCTACCTTTTGGTTAGCAGCCAAGCTCTTAACCACTGTGCCACCAGGACACCATTTTGCCTATAGAATCCTTCAAAAATACGACTTGAGGCTTGAATTTTTTCTTCAGTTCTTTCAGCTTGAGAAATGCCAAGCATGTTCTTCCCTTTTGGTTTAACTCCAGGTTTTCGTACATTTCATTATGTTTTGCTTTGTCTTCTGGAGCTGCCCTTTGAAATCTTCTGTTCAGCTCTTTTACTTCATCATTTTTTCCATTCGCTTTAGCTACTCTATGTTCAAGCGCAAGTTTCAGTCTCTTCTGACATCTATTTTGGTCTTTTCTTTCTTTCTTGTCTTTTTTAATGACCTTTTGCTTTTTTATGTATGATTTCCTTGATGTCATTCCACATCTCATCTGGTCTTCGGTCATTAGTGTTCAGTGCCTCAACTCTATTCTTGAGATGGTGTCCAAATTCACGTGATATATACTCAAGGTTGTATTTTGGCTCTCGTGGACTTGTTTTAGTTTTCTTCAGCTTCAACTTGAACTTGCATAGGAGCAACTGATAGTCATTTCTGCAGTCAGTCCATGACCTAGTTCCAGCTGATGATACTGAAGTTTCCATCATCTCTTTCCACAGATGTATTTGATTTGATTCCTGTGTTTTCCATCTGGCGAGGTCCATGTGTATAGCTGCCATTTATGTTGTTGAAAAAAAGTATATGCAATGAAGGACTCATTGGTCTTGCAAAATTCTATCATCCATTCTCCAGCATAGTTTCTATTACCAAGGCCATATTTTCCAACTATCAGTCCTTCTTCTTTGTTTCCAACTTTCGCATTCTAATCACAGTAATTATCAATGCATCCTGATTGCATGTTTGATCAATTTCAGACTGTAGAAGTTGGTAAAAATCTTCTATTTCTTCATCTTTGACCTTAGTGGTTGGTGTGTAAATTTGAACAATAGTTGTATTAACTGGTCTTCCTTGTAGGCATATGGATATTAGCCTATCACTGACGGTGTTATACTTCAGGAGAGATCGTGAAATGTTCTTTTTGACAATGAATGCAATGCCATTCCTCTTCAAGTTGTCATTCTCAGCATAGTAGAATATATGATTGTCTGATTCAAAATGGCCAATACCAGTCCATTTCAGCTCACTAATGCCTAGGATATTGATGTGTATACATTCCATTTCATTTTTGACAATTTCCAATTTTCCTAGATTCATACTTTGTACATTCCACTTTCCTATTATTAATGGATGTTTGCAGCTGTTTCTTCTCATTTTGAGTGGTGCCACATCAGCAAATGAAGGTCCTGAAAGCTTGACTCCATCCACGTCATTAAGGTCGACTCTGCTTTGAGGAGGGAGCTCTTCCCCAGTCATATTTTGAGTGCCTTCCAACCTGAGGGGCTCGTCTTCTGGCACTGTATCAGACAATATTCTGTTGCTATTCATAAGGTTTTCACCAACCAATTTTTTCAGAAGAAGACTGTCAGGTCCTTCTTTCTACTCTGCCTTGATGTGGAAGCTCCACTGAAATCTGTCTACCAAGGGTGTCCCTGCTGGTGTTTGAAATACTAGTGGCAAAGCTTCCAGTACCATAGCAGCACCCAAGCCACCACAGTACGACAAACTGACACATGCATGGTGGTGTATCTGTCTATGCTTTAATAATGCTTCTCTTCCCCACCTGTTTGTGGTTGAGTCGATTTGGACTCATAGGGACCCTATAGGACAGAGTAGAACTGCCCCATAGTGTTTTCAGGGAGTGGCTAGTGGATTCAAGCTGCCGACCTTTTGGTTAGCAGCCGTAGATCTTAACCACTGTGCCACCAGGGCTCCTCTTTCTCTTCATCAGTTACATACAAGTCAGGCAAGGGTCTGTTTGTGTTCAAGGAGTTGTCTCATTTTCTGCTTCATTCACGGGTACTGATCTGTCCTTTGCACGTGTAATGGAGACTTGCAGCGGTGTGGGGGGAGGAGAGGCCTTGCTAGCACAGTAACTGCTCTCCTTTATTGAGAAGAAAGGTCTTTCATCTCCACACCTCTGATTTGCACAAAAGTCACAAAAAATTATGTCTAAAAAAAAATCCCTTGAATAATTTCCATCTTGTGCATAGAACAATGGGTCTTTTTAACTTTTATAAGGGCTAAAAAAAAAAAAAAAAAAAAAGTACATCTCCTTTCTTTCTGGGCACTAAAGCAAAGCATATGCAGTCTATTTGGAGAATGCAAATGCCTCAAGCTGCAGCATTTCTTTCACCAGCTCTCAGCAAGTGGCCATTTAGTCTTAATTGCTCCTCACAGCATAGTCCAATTAAGAATGGGCATCAGCAGGGTAAGGGCTATTTGTTAATCCATAAAAGGTATGAGAGACAGTACTTGTTTTGCCTGCGGTTTTTATTCACATGTTTGGGTGAAAATCGAAACAGCTGGAACTCTCAGCAAGTGATACGTGTGTGTGTGTGTGTGTGTGTGTGTGTGTGTGTGTGTGTGTGTGTGTGTGTGTGTGTGTGTGTGTATTTAATCTGTTGGTTATGGGCAAGACAAGTGTATAAATGTATTTCACAAAAAACAAAACTTCTTCTATCACTACAAAGGAGAACTTTGTCAAGATATTCCTGAAACTTACCAAAGCACAATGTTTGGAATTGTAGTGAGGGAGAGGGGCAGAACTAGCTTAGAGGAGAAAACCTTTGAACCAAGTGGGTTATTCTGCAACTTGAAGATAACTTTAGTCCCTTGGGAGACCATTTTCTCTATTAAAATGCAAAAATCTATCAGGAGGACACATCCTTGTGGGTTGTTGTTGCTTAAATTTTTTTTTTTTTAAAGTAGAGATTTTATTTTTTGAGAATTTGATTTTTGTACGTCATTTTGATGTGGTGCAGGGAGAATTACCATTCTTCACTAGAGACAGGATAAACTGACAAGAAGCGAAAGTGTGGACGTAAATATGCATTCTTGTGACGTGATGAAAATAGGCAGACATGGGAAGGAAAAATGTATTATGTAGCTGTTATGTATTCTCACCTAGCTGAAAGGTTTCCACACTTCCTTCTGTATGAAACAGAATCTGGTGTGCCCCAGTTATCCCGAGGGGTCTTCTGGTGGTTTCTTACACATCCAGAGGCTGTGTTTTTCTGAGAAGGGGAAGGTCGAAAAGATACCTGAGTGACCAGCCCATTGGGGCTACTCATGGAAGTCAGGCTCAGGAAGCATTGGGAATGTGGGAAGGTAGGAAGAAAGGACATTTGACTCTCTTGGAGACAAAGAGAAGAATTTTATCTGTGGCCATGGATATTGTTGCCTTCCCAGAGCCTAGTGAGGCTGGACAGCAAATACCTTCCATAATTTACATGTTTGCTTGGACTTCAAAGACAGGCAGAACATTTCCTTATTTTTTCTTCCCCAATTTCTCCCTTACCAACTCTCAATTCCCTGGGGGATTTTACTCCATTCATAAAATGCTCAGCCTCTGTGACCTTCCTTGTACAAGCTAGAGAAGGGAAGGACAGCCAGAACAATTATTCATGCATTTGGGCTGTTCAGTAGTCATTTAACCTGATTTAGCTGGGACTCCAGATTTTCTTGTTCTTTAGTTTAAGGGAAAGTCTTTTTTTCATTGGTTTTGTTTTTACCCTATTGTCAATCATTAAGCAACATAATTGTGTTGAGAAAAGCTTCGCTATTTTCAGAAGGTATCTACCTTCAAATTAATGATCCTTCTCTAGAAAATGCACGAACCCTCCTGCCTCTTGGTGGGCATTCTCTCTGGCTGCTGGCTTCAGGTAATGATATTTACCCAGCTCATTGAAATGTCACACTTAGAACTGAGCCCTATAAATTATTATTGTGCTCATGCTATATTGTAAAGATAAAGGTCAGATCAGAGCTCAGGTTTATTCACACCCTGATGTATCTCTGAAAGTTAGTAGAAAAATAAACTATTGGCCTTTCAGTTAAAAGTACACACAAGTAAAAGTGACTTTTTTTTTTTAACAAAGGAAAAGAAATAACTACAGAAACAGTGGTTCTTGGAATAAAGGTAATATTGGCTCATCTAAGGTTTGTAAGTACTGCCTCCAATTTTCTGCACATTTTCTGACCCCTACCCATTGCCATCGAGTCAATTCTGACTCATAGAGACCCTATAAGACAGAATAGAACTGCCCCATAGGGTTTCCAAGGAGCAGCTGGCGGATTCAGACTGCCAACCTTTTGGTTAGCAGCCAAACACTTAACCACTTGTGCCGTCAGGGCTCCATAGATTTCAGAGAGTAGCACTCACCAATCCTAGAGCCTGCTAGCTCTAACCCAAGGAGACAGCTCAGCAAGGAGGGAATGATAAATGGTGATAAGCCCTGGAGGTGGTCCCCCTGTGTGGACTGAATGCCAGTGCTGTGCAGGTGGAGAGGTGCACATTGCTGGTGGATTTGTGGCACCAACTCTTTGAATAATCACAGACTGTGTTGTTAGCTGTCAGGACAACAGCCCTCAGCAACACTTAATAAAAAGGTCCTAGACCATCTACGGCAAATGATTTTCCTTCCATAAAATTTGGCTTTTGACCTTTCAGGAATCTACCAGGCTCACCTCCATTTTTCTCCCTCACTTCTCATTCTTGAGGCTTATCTCCACGTGGAGAATGATGTTTTGAAGTGCTTCATCTTCCAAACAGTTTGAACAAGAACAGGTGGCTAATCTTTTACTTGCGTCTCTCATTTCTATGATTCATTCTAGTCTTCCTCTTTTCTTTTTTCCAACTGAATTTCAGTGACTTTATTTTAATATTCTCCTTCCTATATTCTCATACAACTTTTTTCCCCCCCTAAATTCTTTATTAGCTCATTCACAATAATTACCACAAACATCTCTAAGTGCTTTCTATGTGTTTGGCACTGTATTGGACATGGCAAGGAAGGGATAGTTTGTGTTTGATATTATTTGAGGCATTTATTTGCTGATCTTTATCATCTTAGTAGCAAAAAGAAAACATTATCATGGTTTTAAAGCTCTATAAATAATACTCTAGTGGTGCGGTAGTTAAGAGCTATGGCTGCTAACCAAAAGTTTGGCTATTTGAATCCACCAGCAACTCCTTGGAAACACTGTGGGGCAGTTCTATTCTGTCCTATAGGGTCTGTCATATAGGGTTGCTATGAGTCAGAATCAACTTGATGGAAATGATTATTTTTATAAATAATACACACATTTGGGAATCATAAGTGTATATTCAGGTCTAGCCCACATTATTACACCTGTAAGTGAATGTTACCTTATTCACTTTCATGTTTACTTTAATATTTCTTGCTCATCCTTCCCAATACTTAGAGAAAAAAAATTAGAGAAAAATGTCTATGTGTCTCTAAGCCTCCACCATCACTTTTTGTTTGGTCCTACCTTTTTTTTTTTAAGAATTATTTTTGAAAACAATAATTGCTGCTTCTAGCAGGTTTTTCTGAATGGGACATAATTCATCTTGTCTTCAAGGGAGACAGAGTTAAGTAATAGGAAGTACAAACATCTGCCATTGGTAGGAATGAGGAGTAGGGGGAGCTAGACTTGACTCTTCTCTCTCTGTCTGGCTATTTCCTTCCATACTTTTTCTGTGTTCTCTCTATTTTCTCCTAGGTCATGAGTTTTTGACCCACCCAAGAGTTTACAATCTGTTTCAAGAGACATCAGCAGTGAGTTGGAGCTGCAGCAGCAGTATGATTACTTTATATCCATACTTAGTTTAGATGAGATCCAGTAATTCCAAGTCATTCGCAAATCTTCTTCATTTTCCTTCAGCAAACATTTATTGGGTGACTGCTTATCCAGGTACTATGCTAGGCACTTGGGAAAAATAACTGAACAAAATACACCAAGATCCTTGCCCTTATAGAGCTTATAGTCTAGTGTGGGGAGACAAACGATAAATGATAGCCTAATAAATGAATTAATTATCCAGCATATTAGAAGCTGATGAGTGCTACAGAAATAAAGAAAAAGCAGTGTGAAATAAGGAGGATTAGAAGTATGGGGTGGAGGTGCATTGCAATTTTAAAATAAGTGATGCAAAATTGTCCCCATTGAGAAAGTGACATTGGAGAAGTCTGCCTACTTATCTGTTGTTGTTGTTGTTAGCTGTCTTAGGCCACCCCCGACTCATGGGGACCCCATGTCCAATGGAATGAAACACTACCTGGGCCTGTGCCATCCCCGTGATGAATAAGGGTTTGGACCATTGTGATCCATAGGCTTTTCATTGGCTGATTTTCAGCAGTAGATCACCTGGCCTTTTTTTCTAGTCCATCTTAGTCTGGAAGCTCTGCTGAAACCTGTTCAGCATCATAGCAACATGCAAGCCTCCACTGAGGGATGGGTGTTGGTTGGGCATGAAGTGCATTGGCTGGGAATCCAATATGGGTCTTGCGCATTGAAGGCTAGAATTCTACCACTGAGCCACCAATGCCTCATCTCTCCTTATCTAGATCCCACAAATGGCCACAAAACTGCACATGGGAGGCCCTGTGTCTCAAGAAGAGAGAGGAAAATATTAGAGGGGCTGGGCTGTAATCAGGTTTGCTATGGATCATCTCCACATGATGTGGGAGGATACACTGTTTCTGTAAAATGAGCCACTAAGAGAGAATTGGAGACAGGACTAGAGTTCCCGGTTTCTCCTGGGGTAGGAGAAATATTACTGCAGAGAAGAGTTATGCAGGTGAAGAGAGATTGCAGCCTTTAGAACATACTGTAAATGGTGTATTCTCAACATCTTAACTCAACTCAGTGCAACTTTTTGGTTGATGCCTCATTTCTGGGTCACTAGATGGTATCTATATACATAAAACTATAGTTTTAATTTAGAGATGCCTCAGTAAAAATACTTTGTAGGATTTCTATCAAGAGTTTTTGTTCAGCCCACTTGGGGTTTGTGAATATTTGAGTTTGTGTGTGATCTACAACAAGATGAATTGACACAGTGGCTGCAACAATGGGCTCAAGCATAACGATGATTTTCAGGATGGTGCAGGACTGGGCAGTGTTTTGTTCTGTTGTACGTAATGTCGCTATGACAGCACCTAACAACAACAACAACAATGTGTGTGTGTGTGTGTGTGTGTGTGTGTATGAGTAAAATTGGTCCATTCTTGTTAGTAAAAGATGCTGTCTAAGTGCAAAGTATTGCACAGCTTTTATTTTACATAGATAATAATTTATAATTATTGCCTTTTTCATATATTCAGTTATATTAATAATCAGAGCTTGCAATATTTCCAAACTGTGAAACAATGTTTCTACAACATGCATCTTTTTTGTGAGGTCTAGAGTAAGGCTTTTAAAATTGTTTGGTCTCTCATAGCATTTCTAATGGAGACTGACTATTTAATTCTCTTCTTTGAGGGAACTTGGAGTCTGATAAGTAATACGTCAGAAATGATTATGGAAAAGCAAACCGTGAATGTGTCCCAAAAGAATAAGTATATCTTTGGGAAATGAAAAAAATCTCCTGGACTTCCATCCTGTCACACATTAAATTGAGAGCCATTTAGATGAGATCACACCCCACGCAGTGCCCAAGTTTGATGCTTTGAAACAGATGCCCCCCGCCCCCTTCTGAAAGTGGAGGCAAGAGAAGCTACTGTTTTCCAATATCCTTTTAGTGAAGTTTGGAGGGTTTCACAGAATTTGGAGTAGGCTGGTGGTAATTTTTCCAGAATAAGAATGTATCTTCTGGCGATCAGGCTGTGGGACAAAAACATGTACTGGGGGGAAATGTGGAGCCATTCCTTTGCTGAGAGGGAATGAAGTGTAGGGGGAGTAGGGGTGGTGGGTTCGGAAGAGGCAGCTGAAACTCTTCGTGCCTGAAGGAAAGGGAAAGCCCAGGGTAAAAGATTTGGGCTCAATTCCTATTTCCAAACATTAAATGTGAAGGAGAACTGATCAGAACTGAAAAGAGGAAAAGCAAAAATTTCTTAGGTCCAATTCTTTCCCCTCAAAACACCTTTTCCTATGAGAAACAAATACTGCCTTACAAGTGGAGTGGATAATTTCTGAGTTTTTATCTGTGATTTCCATGTTAGCCAGCAAGCCTGTCTCTGCCCATGCTTGGGATTCTGAACTCTGAGTTAGAATTCCTGCTCTCTCCCTCACGCACTGTGTGGCTGTGGTCCAGGTACTTAACCTACTAGGTCTCTTTTCCCCGTCTGAAAAATGAAGGTAACACTATTGGTCTCCAACACAGGAGTGTGTGAGAGTTCTGTGCTTTTAGGGGTCAGGGGGCTGACTAATACTCTCATTCTAGTCTTGTTCTCAACACATGTAGAGAAAAAAATAAAAGACTTTTTACAAGATTATGCCCTTTAGAAAAGTTAAAGAAATTATATGGGTTGAAATACAAGTATAAAAGGTTCTTTATTTTTGCTGCCCTTGTTTGAGGCATAGCTTTGTATTCTAAAGAAAATATTTGATTAAAATAATTTAAGGGCTAGAAACAATGTTAAAAACTTCTCTTTTTTTCTGCTGGATATGTTACCTTAAGTGATAAAAGCCCAGAGAAAGTTCTGGATTATAACGTATTACTTTGGCTAGAATAAAGATTAATATAAAGTTTTTATTCTGTCTTTATAAATTTAACAGTGTGTGTCATTGGAATAGCCAGTCACATAATAAGGGATTTGGTAATGATAAAAATAGCAAAATTTTTATTCATGTATTTTCTTTTGTACAATATTATTTCTTTGGGTAGGGCTGAAGAGGTCTAGTTGGCTCTCAATCTTTCTTTTTTTTTTTTTTTTTTAAAGAATTATATTGCAGTAAATCCAGGTTATCCAAGGCCTGATGATTGAGGACATAGATTATTCAGTCCCTTTTTGCTCCTCTTTTTCTCCTGAATTCTTACTTTTAGAGGGATTTTGCTGCTTATTAGAACCTCTACCAGAGGGAAAACAGAGATAATAGAAGAAAATGTAGCAAAGATCCCTTCAAATTGTTACTTGTTAGTCACTGAGGGTTAGGTCTCCATGAAGGAAGAATAGAGATTGTAAAGTGAAGCCTGTAGATTTTCTCTAAAACAGGTTTTCTCACAGATAACTGAGAATTCCTCCAACCTGGCATTATGGACTGAACTGTGTTCCTCAAAAAGATGTGTTAAATTATTAACCACGGTACACGTGCATGTGACCTTGTTCGGGAATAGGATCTTTGAAGATGTTGTCATTTAACATGAGATCATACTGGAAGAGATTGGATCCTAAGCCAATCTGATTGGTGTCCTATAAAAAAGAAGAATCGATAAAGAGAGACACACATTAAGGAAAGACAGTCACGTGACGATGGAGGCAGAGATGGAGTTGTTCTGCAGCTGCAAGCCAAGGAACTCCTGTGATTTCCAGAAGCTGGGAGAGATAAGAAAGGCTCTTTCCCTGGAGCCTTCAGAGAGAATATGGCCCTGCTGACACCCTGAAGTTGGACTACTAGCCTCCAGAACTATGAGACAATGAATTTCTCTTCTTATAAGCCACTGAATTAATAGTACTTTGTTATAGCAGCCCTAGGAAAGTAATACCCCTGGGAACTGCGCTCCTCTAGCTTCTTATCATGACTAGGTGAATATACTGAGCAGATCAAATTTGACTTTGATAGTTCTGTGTGGCTTGCCAACTTCGAAGATGGCCCCCCAAAATCCCTACCTCCTGGTCCTCGTGCTCTTGTGTAATCCCCTCCCTTTGAGTGACATGCTTCTAACTGATAGAATACAGCAATTGCGATGAATGTCCTGTCTATGATTAGGTAACAAAGAATATAACTTCCAAATGGGCAGAATCTCTCTATTGCCTTCTCAGCTTGCACACTTTGATGAAGCAAGCTGCCATGTTGGAGACTCCTGTGTGGCAAGGAACTGAAGTTGGTCTCTGGCCAATAGTTAGAGAGAAACTGAGCCCCTTGGTCCAACAACCTGTGAGGAACTGAAGCCTGCCAGCAACCATATGAGCTTGGAAGTGGATCCTTCCCTAATCAATCCTTGAGATGACTACATCCCAGACAATACTGTGATTGCAGCCTGTGAGAAACCTTAAAGCAAAGGGTCCAGCTAAGCCATGTGACCCGCAGAAACTGTGAGATAATAAATGTGTGTTGTTTTAAGCCTCTAGTTCTGCAGTAGTTTGTTATGCTGCAATAGATAAATGATAAAGTCTGTTACTATACTTCAGAACTATTCCGATCACCCTCATTAAAAAAAAAGAATTCGATAAACTAATTTGTACTAAGGTGTTTGGGAACTCAATATGGAACCTCTGCCAGAATACCACTGTGCCCTCAGAAAGGAGGCAATGCTAGCACAATGGAATATAGGGAGTCCCCGACTTACGACATACTGAAGTTACAATGAACCACACCTTTTTTTTTTTTTTTGTACAGCTTATCGTTAGTAATATGTACTACATACAAATTTTGAAGTGTGTAATTTGCTGATGTTATCATTTTCAGATGTTCACTCGTAGATGTTCAAAGATCAGGTTTATAAAGATACTGATAATAAAAGGCAATTAAAAAAAAGAGGTATTTGACTTACGTCAGAACTGATTTACGATGGCGTTGTCAGAACGCAACGCTGTCATAAGTTGGGGACAATCTATACATGACTAATGGCAGAATTTTAACATTTGGAGCTACCGTGGGGAACATGTTCATTTTGAGAATGGAGAAGCTTTCTGTTTTCTCTCAAAACGATAACATATGTAATGGCCTCTAGCTCATACATATGAGTCAGGCTTTGCTGTCTTAAGTCTACCTGAAAACCTAGTTATATTTTACTTATGTTTTAAAAGTAGCATTAGTAAAAAGGGATGTGATTGCAAGGTGTCTTTTTAGAGCAAAGAAGAGCAACCACTCTGAGCTTAAAAAGCAGTTATGAGATATTTTCATTCTCGGGGATGGGAAAGGGCTAGTCATGGGAGGATCCACGAGTAAATGAGAAGGAATCAATCACTGTGGTCTTCCTTTTTCACTGGCAGACACAGGAAATTTGAGTTCTGAAACTTGAAGGGAGGCACAACAAAGGCAACCTAAACCCTTTTCTAGGATTAGCAGGAAGAAGCAGACCTAGATACGAGTTGTTTGGGGGCTATGAAAGAAACTGTAGGAGTTTAAAATTACAAGATAACACCATTTGAGCTGTGAATAAACTTAAAGATTCTAATACCAACACAAAGAAATGAAGAGCCAGAGAACTAGAAGAAATGGGAAAAAAATGGAAGAAACCCATGCAGAGGTTTCCTGTGTATGGCAAAGAATCTACTCTAGGGGCTAGTTCAAAATAAGCCAAGGAGGGTTTAGGATAAAATATAAGAAGTGTGCTTTCTTCATGCCCAGGGATAGGACCAGGTGAGATGAAGACATTGAACAGTGGAAAATTTGTGAGAAAGATTCCCTGTTCAATTTAATTTATATATGTTTCTAAATTGTACTCTAAGTTGGAGATCTTATTTAACTGTGATTCTGTTTTAAAAAATTGATGTAAATTTTAATTAGAAATACTTTGAAAATTCAAAGAGTACAAATTCTCTCTTCTGCTCCTGTCCCCCAGCTACCCAGGTTGCCTCCCCAGAAAACCAGAAAATCAAACCGCTTGTCGTTGAGTCAATTCCAACTCATGGTGTCCCCGTGTGGTACAGAGTAGAACTGCTCCATAGGGTTTTCTTGGCTGTAATTGTTACAGAAGCAGTTTGCCAGGCTTTTCTTCCAAAGAGCCACTAGATGGGTTTGAACAATCAAACTTTAGGTTAGCAGCCGATTGTAAACCACTTCTTATGTATCCTCTAGAGCTGTAATAATACCTGTTGCCATCGAGTCGATTCCCACTCATAGCTACCCTATCGGACAGGGTAGAACTGCCCCATACTATTTTCAAGGAGCGGCTGGTGGATTCGAACTGCCGACCTTCTCGTTAGCAGCCAAACTCTTAACCACTATGCCACCAGGACATACCCAAATAAACACATGGATATAATCTTTTTTAATGCCTTAAAAAAATTCAAACGGTAGTGTTACACATACACTGCTGGCTTTGAAGATGGAGGAAAGGGCCATGAGTCAAGGAATGAAAGGAATCCAGCTCAAAAAATGGAAAAGGGGAAGAATTATTTTGAACTGCTGACACCTTGATTTAAGTCTGTTGAAACTGATTTCAGACTTTTGGCCTCCAAAACTGTAAGAATAAATGTGTTGTTTTAAGCCAAGTTTGTAGTAATTTGTTACAGTAGTCATAGGAAACTAATACAATATTATATATAACTCAATTATTAAACCTACTTTACATTCCTAGAATAAACCCTATTTGGTTATGATGTTTAATCCTTTTAATGTGAAGCTGGGTCCTGCATTGCTATTTATGATTGGTCTGTAGTTTGTCTGTGAGTGTGTAAGTATGTGGTATCAATACTTTGTTTTTTTCAGTTCTATATTTTTTTATTTTTATTTAAAACTGATTTAGGTGAAAGTTTACACAACAAATTAGTTTCTCATTAAACAGTTAATACACAAATTGTTTTGTGACATTGGTTGCCAACTCCACAATGTGTCAACACTCTCCCCTTCTCCACCCCAGTTTCCCTATTTCCAGTTTTCCTGTTCCTTCCTGGCTTCTTGTCTTTGCTTTTGGGCAGGTGTGCCCATTAGTCTCATATACATGATTGCACTATGGAGCACATTCCTCACTTGTGTTATTGTTGTCTGTATAGACCTGTCTAATCTTTGCCTGAAGGGTGACTCTCAAGAGTGACTTCAGTACTGAGTTAAAAAGGTATCCAGGGTCCATACTGTTGGAGTTTCTCCAGTTGCTGTCAGACCAGCAAGCCTTGGTTTTTTTTTTTTTTTTTTTTAATTTGAATTTTGTTCTACAGTTTTCTCTTGCTCTGTCTGATGCCCTCTACTGTGATCCCTGCGACAGCAGTCGGTGGTGGTAACCAGGCACCATCTAGTTGTTCTGGGCTCAATCTGGTAGAGGTAGTGGTAGTTGTGGTCCATTAGTCTTTCGGACTAATCTTTTCCTTGTGTCTTTGGTCTTCTTCATTCCCCTTTGCTCCTGCTGAGATGGGACCAGAATTTGTATCGGATGGCCTTGCCGGCTTTTAAGACCCCATACAGTACTCACCACACTCAGATGTAGAACATTTTCTTTATAGACTATGTTATGCCAATTGAGCTAGAAGTCCCCCTAGACCATGGTCCCAGACTTTGGTCCAGTAGCTAGGTCCCTCAGGGTGCCTGGATGTGTCTGTGAAGCTTCTATGACTTTGCCCTGGTCAAGTTGTGCTGACTTCCCCAGTATTGTGCACTGTCTTGCCCTTCACTAAAGTTATCACTTGTCTACTATCAGTTAGTGTTTTTCCCTCTCCACCCTTCATCTCCCTTGTAACAATCAAAGATTGTTTCTTTCTGTGTGGAAACATTTTCATGTGTTTGTATAATGGTATTTGTCTCATATAGTATTTGTTCTTTTGTGATTGACTTATTTTACTCAGCCTAATGCCCTCCAGATTTATGCATGTTGTGAGATGTTTCACAGATTCATCATTCTTCGTCTTTGCGTAGTATTCCATTGTGTGTAGGTACCATACTTCGTTTATCCATTCATCTGTTGATGGGCACTTAAACGTTGTTTCTGTCTTTTTGCTGTTGTGAACAATGCTGCAATGAACATGGGTGTGCATATGTCTTTTTGTGTGATGGCTCTTATTTCTCTAGGATATATTTCTAGGAGTGGGATTGCTGGATTGTATGGTATTTCTATTTCTAGCTTTTTAAGGAAGCACCATATCATCTTCCAAAATGGTTGTACCATTTGTATTCCCACCAGCAGTGCATAAGAGTTCCAATCTCCCCGCAGCCTCTCCAACATTTGTTATTTTCTGTTTTTTTGATTCATGCCATTAATATCGGGTTGAGATGGTATCTCATCGTGGCTTTGATTTACATTTCTCTAATGGCTAGTGATCTCGAGCATTTCCTCATGTGTCTATTAGCCGCCTGAATATTTTCTTTGGTGAAGTGTCTTTTATATCTTATACCCATTTTTTAATTGGATTCTTTGTCTTTTTTGTTTTAGAGGTGTTGGGTTTTCCTACAGATTTTAAAGATTAGACCTTTGTCGGATATGTCATAGCCAATTTTTTTCCCCCAGTCTGTAGGTTCTTTTTTTACTCTTTTGGTGAATACTTTGATGAGCATAAGTGTTTAATTTTTAGGAGACCCCATTTATCTAGCTTATCTTCTGGTGTTTGTGTATTATTAATTATGGTTTGTATGCTGTTTAGCCCCCACGTGTCTGTCAGTTTGTTGTACTATGGGGGCTTGCATGTTGCTGTGATGCTGAAAGCTATGCTACCAGTATTCAGATACCAGACAAACTACAGACCAATCATAATAGCAATGCAGGACCCAGCTTCACATTAAAAGGATTAAAACACAACATTAAAAGGATTAAACATCATAACCAAATAGGGTTTATTCTAGGAATGTAAAGTAGGTTTAATAATTGAGTTATATATAATATTGTATTAGTTTCCTATGACTACTGTAACAAATTATTTTAGTTCTGGGCTGATAGAGAATCCAGGGGCCATGCTTTCCGGGGTTCCTCCAGTCTCAGTCAGTCCATTAAGTCT
>NW_004443965.1:21401232-21402573 GCF_000243295.1 Trichechus manatus latirostris
ATATCTCATTGTAGTTTTGATCTGCATTTCTGTAATGGCTAATGATCATGAGCATTTCTTCATGTGTCTGTTAGCCACCTGAATATTTTCTTTGCTGAAGTGCCTGTTCATATCCTTTCCTCATTTTTTAACTGGGTTATTTGTCTTTTTGTTCTTGAGGTTTTGCAGTATCTTGTTGATTTTAGAGATTAGACACTGATTGGATTTGTTGTAGCCAAAATTTTTTCCCAGTCTGTAGGTTGTCTTTTTATTCTTTTGGTGAAGTCTTTTGATGAGCATACATGTTTGATTTTTAGGAGCTCCCATTTATCTGGACTCTCTTCTGGTGCTTGTGCATTGTTACTTATGGTTCGTATTGTGTTTATGCCATGTATTAGGGCTCCTAGCGTTGTCCCTATTTTTTCATCCATGATCATTATCGTTTTGGATTTTATATTTAGGTCTTTGATCCATTTTGAGTTAGTTTTTGTGCGTGGTGTGAGGTATGGTTTTTGTTTCAGTTTTTTGCAGGTGGATATCCAGTTATGCCAGCACCATTTGTTAAAGCGACTGTGTTTTCCCCAATTAACGGATTTTGGGCCTTTGTCAAATATCAGCTTCTCATAGGTGGATGAATTTATGTCTGGATTCTCAATTCTGTTCCATTGGTCTATGTATCTGTTGTTGTACCAATACCAGGCTGTTTTGACTACCGCGGTGGTATAATGGGTTCTAAAATCAGGTAGTGTGAGGCCTCCCACTTTATTCTTCTTTGAGTAATGCTTTACTTATCCGGGGCCTCTTCTCTTTCCATTTGAAGTTGGTGATTTGTTTCTCCATCTCATTAAAAAATGCCAGTGGAATTTGGATCAGGATTGCGTTGTATCTGTAGATTGCTTTGGGTAGAATTGACATTTTCACAATGTTGAGTCTACCTATCCATGAGCAGTGTATGTTTTTCCACTTATGCAGGTCTCTTTTGGTTTCTTGCAGTAGTGTCTTGTAGTTTTCATTGTATAGATGTTTTATATCTCTGGTTTATTTATTCCTAAGTATTTTATCTTCTTGGGGGCTATGGTAAATGGTATTGATTTGGTGATTTCTTCTTCGAGGTTCTCTTTGCTGGTGTAAAGGAATCCAACTGATTTTTGTATGTTTATCCTGTATCCTGAAACTTTGCTGAAATCTTCTATTAGTTCCACTAGTTTTCTTGTGGATTCTTTGGGGTTTTCCATGTATAAGATCATATCATCTGCAAATAGTGATACTTTGACTTCTTCCCTACCAATTTGGATGCACTTTATTTCTTTTTCTAGCCTAATTGCTCTGGCTAGGACCTCCAGCAAAATGTTGAATAAGAGT
>NW_004443965.1:21403931-21405535 GCF_000243295.1 Trichechus manatus latirostris
AGCATTTAGCTCTTCCATGTCTTTGTTGAGCTTCTTTCTGGATGTTCTGTCCTTCACTGAAAGTGGTGTGTTGAAGTCTCCTACTACTTTTGTGGAGCTGTCTATCTCTGTTTTCAGTGCTGTTAGAGTTTTTTAAATGTATTTTGGAGCCCTGTTGTTGGGTGCTAAATATTTATTATCGTTGTGTCCTCCTGGTGTATTAACCCTTTAATCATTATATAGTGTCCTTCCTTATCCTTTGTGGTGGATTTTACTTGAAAGTCTATTTTGTCAGAGATTAATATTGCTACTTCTGCTCTTTTTTGAGTGTTATTTCCTTGATATATTGTTTTCCATCCTTTGAGTTTTAGTTTGTGTCTTTAAGTCTAAGGTATGTCTCTTGTAGGCAGCATATAGACAGATAGTGTTTTTTTTTACCCAGTCTGCCACTCTCTGTCTTTTTATTGGTGCATTTAGTCCATTTACATTCAGCATGATTATTGATAGGTATGAGTTTAGTGCTCTCAGTTTGATGTCGTTGTTGTGTGTTGTTGACAGTTTCTTTATTCCACTTAATTTTCTCTGCTGAGTCGTTTTTATGTATTTTCTTCTCATCTGTTTCATTATTGTTGATTTTGTGTTTGCTGAGTGTTTATATTTTTCTAGTTTTTTGTTTTGACTTGTAGGATTGTTAGTTTCCTTTATAGTTACCTTAATATTTACCCCTATTTTTCTAAGATTATACCAGTCTTTTATTTCTTTATATCACCTTGACTTCCTCTCCATATGAAAAATCTATGTCTACATTTTTTAAGGCCCTCTTTTTTGTTTTAATGTTGTCATCTTTTACATATTGACATCTGTTTCCCTATTTTCAGTGGTTTAGCTTTGATTTACTTTTGTGACTTCCCTATCTGGGTTGATATCTGGTTGCTATGTCTTGTGTTCTAGTCTTGGGTTGTCATCTGATGTTACTGATTTTCTAACTAGAGGACTCCCTTTAGTATTTCTTGTAATTTTGGTTTGGGTTTTGCCAATTCCCTAAACTTCTGTTGATCTGGAAATACCCAAATTTCACCATCATATTTGAGAGACAGTTTTGCTGGATATATAATTCTTGGCTGGCAGTTTTTTTCCTTCAAGGCTTTATATATTTCATCACATTGCCTTCTTGCCTGCATGGTTTCTGCTGAGTAGTCGGAGCTTATTCTTATTGACTCTCCTTTGTAGATGACTTTCATTTATCCCTAGCTGCTCTTAAAATTCTCTCTTTATCTTTGGCTTTTTCAAGTTTGATTATAATATGTCTTGGTGACTTTCTTTTGGGATCTACCTTATGTGAAGTTTGATGCGCTTCTTGAATAGATATATTGTCATCTTTCACAATATCAGGGAAGTTTTCTGCCAACAAATCTTCAACAATTCTATCTGTATTTTCTGTTATCCACCCCCGACCCCTGTACTCCAATCACTCTTAGGTTATTCCTCTTGATAGAGTCCCACGTAATTCTTAGGGTTTCTTCATTTTTTAAAGTCCTTTTATCTGATGTTTCCTCAGATAAGTTGGTGTCAAGTGCTTTAGCTTCAGTCTCACTAATTCTGACTTCCATTGCCTCAATTCTGCT
>NW_004443965.1:21405635-21413120 GCF_000243295.1 Trichechus manatus latirostris
CTGTCTCTCTATGGATTCTTGCAGCCTGTTAAATTTGTCACTATGCCCTTCTCTAATCTTTTTAATTTCCTCTATTGCATGTTCTGCGTTTTCCTTAATTTCCTGAACCGTTCTGTATATTAATCTTTTGTATTCTGCCTCCAGTAATTCCAATAAATTTTCCTCCTTTGGAAAATTTCTAGATTCTTTGTTTTGGGAGCTTGCTGAAGCCATCATAGATTGCCTCTTTGTGTGATTTGATATTGACTGTTGTCTCCGAGCCATCAATAAGTTATAATATTTATTTATTTTATGTTTGCTTACTGTGTCCTAGCTTCTTGTTTTGTTTTGATATGCCCAAATAGGCTGCTTGTATGAGCTAGTTTGATTATTGGCAACTTTGAAGCTCTAATGTCCTGTCACTAGGTGGTTAGATCTGTTACTAGGTATGTAAGCCCAGGAATCTGCCCACTCCTCCTGTATGGATTCAGCTCAGGTGCCCAGGTAGATAACCACCAAGTGTGTGGTGTAGGCTCTCACTTTCAGTCCTAGACAGGCATGGGTGATTGTTGTAGGCACAGGCATCTGGCTGCAGCAGGGGGACACGCTCTGAGCAAGGCAGTGGGCTGATAGCTGCCCCCGACCATCCAGAAGGAAGGTGTGTCCCTGTTCCCTAGGTGGGTGGGTTTTGCAGCTGGGTTATGAGCACCTAATGCTGTTAGCTGTAAGGCCTGTGGGGACACCTCTTATTCATGGGCTCCTATGGCAGGTGGCTAGGTGGTGTGGGTGGAGCCACCAGTCCTCAGGCTCCTGATGTGAGTAGGTGAAGACCCCGCTTAATGGGCAGAGCAGTGTCAACTGTCAAGAACCTGCCACTTCACAGCTGAAACAGTTGAAGTTAGAGTTCCGGTATATACCCTGTTTGTACTGTGATAATGAGAGTCTGCATTGCTGAGATGGGCCCACACAAGTTTATGCAGGGGGAGAGGCACTCAAAGTCCGTGGATCTCTTATGCCTGTGCATAGGCAAAGGAGCTGTGCCTACCCTGGGTTCCTGGCTTAGGGGAGCCAGCAGTTTATTTTTTCCTCCGTTTGTTAATTTGTTCACTCTCCAAGGCAGGGAGAATGGCTCAGGGTGTGTGACGGATACTACTTCCTGCCCAGAGGACTTGGGATTGCTGCAGCTGGTCCAGGACCCAGTGCAGAGGAAGGAGCGGGTAGATAAATGAGAGGGAGGTTTTCCCCTAATGGGGGTGTTTTTGATCTGCATGGTAAGCCGTATGCAAGTACTTACCTTTTGTCAACAGCTGGTTCTCTCTGGTTCTGCATGGCCAAGTAGACTCTCATCAGCTGGGTCTCTCCTGGTGCGGAATCCATCTCCAGAGCACCGATGCTTGCCTGCCTCACCGCTCATCCCTGAGCTGAGCAGGCCTGAAGGGCTCAGGCTTTCACCGGGTCAGGTCTGGCAACTCCTTGCTGCTTCTGAATCGTCTCTCCCTCCCCCTGCCACTCAGTCCAGTTCCTCAACTCTGCCTTTGATGTTCAGGGCTCCCAGATTGCCATATATAATCGAATCACTTGTTTTTTTGGGTCTTTGTTGTAAGAGGGTCCACTGGAAGCATCTGACTACTCCACCATCTTGGCCCCACCTCCTGTTGACTAGAATTTTATTGAGGATTTTTGCATCTGTATTCATGAGAGATATTGGTCTGTAATTTTCTTTTTTTGTGATATCTTTGCCTGGTTTGATATCAGGGTTATGCTGGCTTCATAGTATAAATACAGAGGTATCCCTTTCTTTTCAACATTCTGAAATAGTTTGAGTAGAACTGTTGCAAGCTCTGAATGTTTGGTAGAATTCTCCAGTGAAGTCATCTGGGCCAGGGTTTATTTTAGTTGGGAGTTTTTAAAATTATCTTCTCAATCTCTTCTCTTGTTATGAGTCTATTCAGATTTTCAACTTCAGTTTGTGTTAGTTTGGGTACGTAGTGTGTTTCTAGAAATTTGTCCATTTCCTCTAGGTTTTCGAATTTGTTAGAGTACAGTTTTTCTTAGTTCTGTTATGATCCTTTTTATTTCAGTTGGGTCTGTTGTAATGTCCCCCATTTCATTTCTTATTTGGATTGTTTGCTTCCTCTTCTGTTTTTCTTTTGTCAGTTCTGCCAGTGCTTTGTTGATTTTGTTAATCTTTTCAACAAACCAACTTTTGGTTTTGTTGATACTTTCTATTGTTTTTCTATTCTCTATTTCATTTATTTCTGCTCTGATCTTTATTATTTCCTTTCTTTTGGTGTCTGTGGGCTTCCTTTGCCATTCTCTTTCTATTTGTTAGACTTGTAGGGCTATCATTTTGATTTTGTCCCTTTCTTCTGTTTGGATGTGTGCATCTGTTGCTATAAATTGACCTCTGAGCACTGCCTTAGCTGTGTCCCATAGATTTTGGTATGATGTGTTTTCATTCTCATTTGATTCTAGAAAATTTTTATTCCATCTTTTATTTCTTCTATTCTGTGGTTTTTAAGCTAGATATTATTCAGTTTCCATGTATTTGAGTTTTTTTCCTTGCTCTTCCTGTTATTTGTTTCTATTTTTATGGTGTTGTGATCAGATAAGATACTTTGTATTATCCCAGTGTTTTGGATTTTTTTGAGGGTTGCTTTGTGGCCTAAGATGTGGTCTATTCCGGGGAATGTTCCATGTGCATGGAAAAGAATGTATTAGCTGCTGTTGTGTGGAGCATTGTATATATGTCTGTGAGGTCAAATTGAGTGATTGTGACCTTAAGATCTTCTGTATCTTTGCTGAGTTTCTTTGTAGATGTTCTGTCCTTTACCGAGAGTGGTGTGTTGAAGTCTCCTACTATTATTGTGGAACTGTCAGTTTCTGTTTTCAGTGCTTTTCCAGTTTGTTTTATGTATTTTGGAGCCCTGTCATTGGATGCATAGATATTTATTATGGTTATGACATCATGGTGAACTGTCACTTTGATCATTGTATAATGTCCTTCCTTGTCTTTCATGGTGGATTTTGCCCTAAAGTCTATTTTATCTGAGATTAGTATTGTCACTCCTGCTCTTTTTTGGTTGCTATTTGCTTGATTTATTTTTTTCCGTCCTTTGATTTTCAATATATTTACGTTTTTTTCTCTAAGGTGTGTCGCTTGTTAACAGCATATTGATGGGTCTTGCTTCTTTTCTCCATTCTGTTACTCTTTGTCTCTTTACGAGTACATTTAAGCCATTTACAGTCAGTGTGATTATTATTGAGAGGTGTGAGTTTATTGCTGTCATTTTGTAGTGCTTTTTTTGTGGTGCTGACATTTCTTTCTTCCTCATACTCTCCTATGCTAAGTTCCTTTTGTTTGTGAGATTTCTTTTCTTTCGTTATTGTAGATTTTGTGTTTACTGAGACTTTGTGTTTTTCTTTATTTTGATGATTAGGTTTGTTAACATTCTTTGTGATTAAGTTGAATTTTATCCTTATCTTCCTAAGTTTGAACCAGTTTTTTATTACTTGATATCACATTGACTTCCTCTCCATTTGAGAAAGTTCTATATCTACACCATGTATTCCCCTTTTTATTGTTCTGACATTGTTATCATTTCCAGATTGATGTCTCTAATTCCCTGTTTTGAATCTTTTAGCTTTGTTTTATCCTTGAGAGTTCATTACCTTGGTTAGTGTTTGGCTGATATTAAACTGTGTCCTAGGTTCATGTTGTTGTCTGATTTTGTTGGTTCTCTAACCGAAGGACTCTCTTTAATAAATCTTGCAAGTTTGGTTTTTACAAATTCCCTTAATTTCTGTTTAACTGGAAATGTCCTAGTTTTGCCATCATATCTGAGAGAGAGTTTTGCAGGATATATTATTCTCGATTGGCAATTTTTTTCTTTCAAGGTTTTATATATATTCTCCCATTGCCTTCTTGCCTGTGTGGTTTCTGCCAAGTAATCAGAGTTTAGTCTTATTGTTTCCATTTTGTATGTGACTTTTCATTTTTCTCAAGCTGCTTTCAGGATTCTTTCTTTGTCTTTGTTTTTGGCAGGTGTGATTATGATATGTCTTCATGACTTTCTTTTGGCATCCATCTTAGTTAGGCTGGGTTCTTTAGAGTAGCAAAACCAGCAAAGTGTATATATAGAGAGAGCAAGAGAGAGACAGACAGAGAGAGATAGGGAGACAGAGAGACACACAGAGAGAGATTTATATGAAGGAAATGGCTCATGCAATTTTAGAAGCTGGAACATCTCAAGTCCATGGGTCAGGATAGAGGCTTCTTATGATTCACGTAGTGTCAGGCTGGTGAACCCAAGATCGGCAGGTCAGACAGCAGGGCTCTTGCTCACAGGCTGCAAGGATTGACAAATCCCAAGACTGGCAGGCAAGATTGCAAGTAAGCTGCTAGCTTGAGTCTCACGAACCAGAGGTCAGATGAACAGGAGCTATCTGCAAGATCCAGAGTGAGCAAAAGCCCACAAGTTTTGCTGGAAAATCCACTTATATATTTGATGCCAGCCACATCCCTAAGTAAACTCCCTTTCAACTGACTGGCTACTCATAGCAGATCCCATCATGGAGGTGATCACATTATATCAAATCTCATCATGGAAGTTATCACATCATCATACGACTGCCAAACTGCATCATAACTGCCAAACAGATCATGGCCCAGACAAGTTGAAACATAACCTTACTGATCACAGGATCTGTCCTATATGGGATTCGTTGAGCCTCTTGGATGGTCAGCTTTTCATCTTTCATATTAGGGAAGTTTTCTTTCAGCAAATCTTCAATGATCCTCTCTGTGTTTTCCATCTTCTCCCCCTCTTCCGGAACTTGGATCACACACAAATTTTAGCTCTTGATTGTATCCTACATAGTGCTTAGGTTTTCTTTATTCTTCTTCATTCTTTTCTTTGATTTTTCTTCAAAGTGACATCCATAGATTTGTCTTCAATTTTGCTGATTCTGTCTTCTAGTGTTTCAAATTTGCTCCTAAAACCTCCTATTGCATTGTCCATTTCTGAATTTTTTTTGTTTATCTTTTGGATTTTTAATTGCTGTTTTTGTATGATTTCTAATTCATTATTTATTTTCCCATTTTGTTCTTGTATTATTTTCCTGAATTCTGTCACTTTATCTGTGTTTTCCTTGATTTTGTCTATGTTTTGGTTGGTTTTGCCTTTGATTTCCATTATTTCGTCTGTGTTTTCCTTCATCTTTTTTCTAATCTCTTGGAGAGCTCTGAATATTAGACTTTTGAATTCTCTATCAGGTAGTTCCAGTGCCTTTTCTTCTGCTGGAAGGTCAACTGGTGCTTTATTATGGTCACTTACTGGAGCCATCTTGTCATTTTTTTTATATGTTTTGATATTATTTTGATATTGAGACATTCAAGCATTATTTTCTTTATTGATTGATTGTAGGTTTGTTTGTTTTGTTCTGCTTTTTTGTTTTGTTTGGTTATGTCTGGACACGTGGGCCAGGGGTGCTTTGTTGCTTTCTCCTCTGTGGACACAATAGTTCTCACCACCTTGTTCTGATGTGCAGAACTGGTCACTCAGCTATGTTGCAGCAGAGCTCGTCCAGCAGAGGGGGAAGGAGTGGACATAGGTGATTTATCTGCAGCATGAACCTGGCTGGGGGCTGTGTAGTGGGGCTGCTGTGGTCTTCGAGGGTGTCCCGAGCTGGTGGGAAGGGGCCTGGGGTCTGGGACAGGTCCCCTCAGGGCTGTGGGTGGTGGTGGGAGGTGTCCAGATCCAGCAGGAAGGGGACTGGGGTCCAGGCCGGGTCCCCTTGGGGCCATGGGGAGGGTGGAGGAGAGAAGTTGGAGGGAGGTGAAGGCAGGGGCAGAAGGAGCTAGATGAAGGAGGGCAGTAGGGTGGGTTGGTACTCTGGTTCACAGCAGCAGGGGTTGCCACGATAGTGTGGTTATAGCTGCTGTTCTTCAGAGGGGTGGGGGTTGCAGGAATGTGCTCTTGTGGTTACCATGTGAGAGAGTCTGGGCTTCTCCTTGAGTTCCAGCCAGCACTTGGTCTTACTTAGTTCTGGTTGTGTCCATGCTGTAACTCTAACTCCTATTGGGATTTCTGTGGAAGTGCCTTTCTGTGTGTGGGGTTGTTGGCTTTATTCTAAAATGGCAACACTGAGTCATGCCATTTGGTCAGGAACCTCTACTCCGTATCTCTATTCCTTCCCCATTTTCTATGAGTTTCTTCTCCTCAGTGACTTCCAATCTAATACTTTATCCCTTCATTTGAGGTTTAGGGTTCCGGGATTGACATCTCCATCTGTTTTACTTGTTTTTTTGGGTCTTTGTTGCAGTTGGATGGCTTAGTGCATCCAACTAGTCCACCATCTTGCCTATGACTCCTTTAGTTATATTTTTATTTAATATTTATGCTCAGTTGTTCTTACAGAATTCTACAATTACCAAAAGAGTAAACTTGAAAATGTTATCCTATGTTACTTGAATAAATTAGCCATGCTTGGAATTGACTCAACACCAACTGATTTTTATTAAATACTTAGGTCTTTATGAGAGGTACTATTATTATTTTTAATTTTTTTATTGTACTTCAAATGAAGGTTTACAGAACAAATAGTTTCTCATTAAACAGTCAGTACACGTATTGTTTTATGACATTGGTTAACAACACCACGACATGTGAACATCCTTCTTGACACTGGAGGACCTTTTTTTTTCTTTTGGTGAAAATATACATAGCAAAATATACACCATTTCAAAAATTTCTACATGTACAATTCGCTGATGTTGAT
This sequence comes from Trichechus manatus latirostris, assembly GCF_000243295.1. NCBI lineage: Eukaryota > Metazoa > Chordata > Mammalia > Sirenia > Trichechidae > Trichechus > Trichechus manatus. The sequence continues at coordinate 21,412,395 of NW_004443965.1, forward strand.
TACATTCTTCCAGTTGTGCTGTTATTCTCACTATCCTTTTCCAAATTACTCCATCACCATTATCTTCAACTCACTGTCCCCTAGGCTTCCCATCAAACTTTTTGAGTTGCTGTTGACAGTTTGATCTTACGTAGATAATTCTTTTTTTTTTTTTTTGTACTTTAATGAAGGTTTACAGAACAAATAGTTTCTTGTTAAACAGTACACATAGTGCCCTATGACAATGGTTAACAACCCCACAATATGTCAACACTGTCCCTTCTCAAATTTGGGTTCCCTAACACCAGTTTTCCTGTCCCTTCCTGCCTTCTAGTCCTTGGCCCTGAACTGCTGTGCCTCATTAGTCCTGTTTTGTTTTATGGGACTGTCCAATCCCGGGCTGAATGGTGAACCTCGGGAGTGACTTCACCACTGAGCTAAAAGGTTGTCCGGGGGCCATACTCTCCGGGATTCTCCAGTCTCTGTCAGGCCAGTAAATCTGGTCTTTTTTGTGTGTGTTAGAATTTTGTTCTACATCCTTTTCCAGCTCTGTGCAGGACCCTCTGTTGTGATCCTGGTCAGAGCATTCAGTGGTGGTAGCCAGGCACCATCTAGCTGTACTGGACTCCATCTGGTGGAGGCCTTGGTAGCTGTGGTCCATTAGTCCTTCGGATTCATCTTTTCCTTGTATGTTCTCTTCATTCTCCCTTGCTCCCGAAGGGGTGAGACCAGTGGAGTATCTTAGAT